>NC_134354.1:226430007-226730007 GCF_048569485.1 Anomaloglossus baeobatrachus
TGCCCTGACATGCCGGCGGCCGAGCGCTCAGCTGAACGTTCGGCCACCGAGAAATAAAATAAAGTTTGTGATTTAAAAAAAAATAAAAAGAGAGCATGCGCAGTGAAAAATAAAGGTTTCCGCTGCTCAAAAAAGTTACATGCAGCGTTCCATCCGCCCGGTGCAGCGTCAAAATAACGATGCTGCGTCGTCCAGCGGATGCAACGCTGACACTTGCGTTACAGTGCGTCGTCCATACAAGTCTATGGAGAATAGCGCAGTGCGTTAACGGACTGCGCTATTCTCCATAGTGACGGACTGCGCTGAACGCAAGTGTGAAAGTAGCCTAAGGCCATGTGCGCACTGTGTGTTTTTTGTGCAGTTTTGTCACCATTCTGCATGCCTAACCTTATCCCAGCAAAGTCAAGGAAAATTTTGAAGTGCTGTGTGCATGTTGCTTATTTTTTCCTTGCAGATTTGGTGCAGAAAATAATCTGCAGCATGTGCATTTTTCAGCCCTTCCACTCATTGACTTAATTATGAAAAATATAGGCAAAAACAAGGCAAAAATGCACAAAAAACGCACCGTGTTTTTAGTGCGTTTTTCTGCCAGAGGTGCAGATTTGGTGCAGAAAATTTCTATACTCTAATACCCTAAAGGGTTCTTTACACGCTGCAATATCGGTATCGATATCGCTAGAGAGCATAACTGCCCCCGTCGGTTGTGCGTCACGGGCGCATCGGTGCCCGTGGCGCACAACATCGCTAACACCCGTAACACGGACTTACCTTCCCTGCGACGTTGCTCTGGCCGGCGATCCGCCTCATTTCTAAGGGGGTGGTTCGTGCGGCGTCACAGCGCTGTCACACGGCAGTCGTCCAATAGCAGAGGAGGGGCGGAGATGAGCGGCCGGAACATGCCGCCCACCTCCTTCCTTCCTCATTGCCGGTGGACACAGGTAGGAGATCTTCGTCGTTCCTGCGGTGTCACACATAGCGATATGTGCTGCCGCAGAAACGACGAACAACATCGTACCTGCAGCAGCAACGATATTAAGGAAATGAACGACGTGTCAACGAGCAACGATTTTTCATGTTTTTGCGCTCGTTGATCGTCGCTCATTGGTGTCACACGCTGCGACGTCGTTAACGGCGACGGATGTGCGACACTAAAAGCGTGACCCCGACGATATATCGTTAGCGATGTCACAGCGTGTAAAGCACCCTTTAGGCTATATGCGCACACTGCATATTTTATTGCATTTTTTGTGAGGTTTGTGGTCAAATGCATTCATTTCTTTCCACCAGCAAATTATATGAGATTTCTATTTCGCTGTTCGCACAGTACATTTTATTTTGGCTGCGTTTTTGAAGATGCAGCATGTCAATTCTTTTTGCGTTTTGTCCCTGTGTTTCGGAGGACTGTCAGATCAATCCCCCGCTGACTCTGGGTCAGCGGGAGATTGATCCCTGGTAGGAGCAAGTGCTTCATACTTACCAACTCACTGGGGCGGCTGTCACACTGTTCCCAAGGCTGCTCATTCACTTCCAAGACTGCTCATTACCTTCACTGAATATGCACTGCTTCCCCCCGCCCACCAGCGTCTGTGATTGGTTGCAGTCAAACGAGCCCCCATGCCGAGTGATGACGCTTCCAATCACAGACGCCGGTGGGCAGGTCTATATCGTACAGTAAAATAAATAAAATAAAAATTGGCGTATGATCCCCCCATATTATGATACTCAGCACAGATAAAGCCAGACAGCTGGGGCTGGTATTCTCAGGCTGGGGAGACCTATGGTTACTGGGCGCCCCCAAGTCTAATAATATCAGCCTGCAGCCACCCAGAATTGCCGCATCCATTAGATGTGACAGTCCTGGCACTTTCTTCGGCTCTTCCCGATTGCCCTGGTGCAGTGGCCCACAGCTGCCACTAAGCCCTAGATTAGTATTGGGAGGCGTCTATGAGACCCCCTTATCACTAACCTATAAGTGAAAGTAAACAAACATAAAACACCCAAAAAATCCTTTATTTGAAACAAAAAAGCATCCTCTTTCACCACTTTATTAACCTCCCAAACACCCATGCAGGTCTGACGTAATCCACATGAGGTCCCACGATGCTTCCAGCACTGCAACATCTGAAGTCTACAGTGAGCGCAATAGAACATGACCTCTTGCTGTGAGGTTCAGACAGAGACTGAGCCACAATCAGCCACAAATGTTGTTCTCCACCTGTGACCGTGAATCACCTAAGTGACATCCCCGCTGATCACGCGGTTTACTTCAGTTGCTGCCTGGAGCTCACAGCGGGCAGTCATTTTCTACGGCTCTTGCTGTGAGCTTCATATGTAGCAGTGCTGGAAGCGTCGTGGGACCCCATGTGGATTACGACGGTCCTGTGTTTTGGGGGTTAATAAAGTGGTAAAACAGGATGCTTTTTTGTCTTTTATTTCAAATAAAGGATTTTTTGGGTGTTTGTGTTTATTTACTTTCACTTACAGATTGTTGCTGGGGGTCTAAGACACCTCCCATTACTAATCTAGGGCTTAGTGGCAGCTGTAGGCTGCCATTAACTACTTATTACCCCGATTGCCACTGCACGAGGGCAACGGCAAGAGCTGGGTCCAGCACCAGAATTGGCGCATCTAATGGATGCGCCACTTCTAGGGTGGCTGCGGGCTGCTATTGTTAGGCTGAAAAGGACCAAATAACCATGGCCCTTCCCACTCTAATAATATCAGCCCACAGTTGTCTGCTGTACCTTGGCTGTATTTAGAAAAATGGGGGGACCCACGTCTTCTTTTTTTTTTTTTTTTTTTAGTACATCAAATTTTAAAAACATTCAAAAAACAGCTGGCCAAGCTAGCTATCGCTCTATCTATCGAGCTACTCTGTTATTTCTGTCTATTCTATATGTTTTTCTAGCTATTCTATTTTTTCTATCTATTCTAGCTATCTATCAATTATCCAATCCAATTATATTTTGTTTCTCCTTTAAAAAATGCATTGACAAACACATGGCAAAAACGACACAAAATGTCATGCGTTTTTTGGGCCACAAGGCTGCATTTCTGTGACCACAAGATAAAAAGATGCACTCAGAAAAAGATGCAGCATGCGCAGATAGCCTAATAGAAACACGGGCAGCACTTCAGCATTTTTCATCCACTCTTGTTTGGCCTTACAAATACTGAGGTAAAAGATCAAATACTCAACGTGTGAACGTGGCCTTAGGATAGGTCATCAATATCATGTGAATAGTGTTCTGATGCCCGTAACCCCCACAAAGTCCCGCAGTCAGACAGATGTAAATAGTGTACATTGCATACAATTGGCAACAGTCTAAACCAGGGTCCCAAGCCCACGGGCTGCATGCGGACCCTCAGGCACGTGGACCCCTTGATGATCATGGAAGGTACAGGGGTCATCGTCGTCAGCGCATTATTTCAAAATAATCACTTGCTGGCACCTCGCAGAGACAAGCTGCTTGCCTCTGATTGGCCGGCAGCTGCCATTGGTAATGCAGTACAGAGAGCTTGTCTTTGCGTAGCACCGGAAAATCATTAATCTGAAGTAACGCGATGACGGCAGCAGCCCCTGCACCGGCCGCAATCGTCAAGGGATCCACGTGCCTACAGGCCGCAAAAAGCAGAAAAGAGGACACCAAGGAAACTGTGTACAGGTGAGAATAGTTTTATGGTGTGTGTGTGTGTATATATATATATATATATATATATATATATATATATATATATATATATATATATATATATATATATATATATGTGTGTGTGTGTGTGTGTGTGTGTGTGTGTGTGTGTGAAAAATGGCACAATAGGGGACCTACAGGATGGGACATTGCTACAAGAATGGGACTAGGAAAGGGACATTACTACAAGAAGGAGACAAAGATGGGGGCATGTTGGCTAAAATTACTATATAGTGCCAACTGTAAATTGATATTACATAAAAGAAAGGGATAAAGTGTAAAAAAAAAAAATTGAAAAAGTATATATCAAAATATGGTACCAATAACAATGTCCCTGTGTCCTGCAAAGAATGCAGCCCCCAAAGTAATTTTGTTTTCTATGTGCGGCTGTGATGCCCCTGCGGTAACCAAATGTCACAAAAACATGATAACGACAAGGTAACAGCTCTGGTCCTACATGACTGTGCCAGTCAGTACACACACTAGCACACCAGGACATTTACACTCCCAACCAGGGCGGGAGACCCCCCCCCCTTAGAACCAGGTGACAGGGCTCGGCACTGTGAGCTAACAGGCAGCCAACTGGGCAGGGAGGGACCAGACCTGGGGAGGAGGGGGGGGGGAGTCACCTGGGAAGTGTGGCTAGTCTGCGGAAGACAGAGAGAGAGAAAGGAGTTGAAGGAGAAAGGAGTAGAGAATAGAGGAGAGGAGTGAGAAGTGAGCGGTAGTAAAAGGACAGGTGTCAAGACAGACAACGGAAACTTGAGACGCAGTGAAATTAGCAAACACCGCAAAGACCTGAGTAGAAAGATCAGCCACTTAGAGGAGAAAGTAGCTGGAGAGCGAGAGAGCAAGCTCCAAGGACAGAGGGATCCTGTGGGGTGGACATCCAGGGCTCCCAGTAGTTTGCACACATGGGGTGCAGATCCCAGAACAGACCAGGACTTCAAGCCATCTCTTAACTCTGCCAGGCGGGTGGGTTTTCAGGACTCATCTGCCACCACTAACGTCTGAGGCAACAGCAGCAAAGGGAGGACCGGGACATATTCCCTTAAATAGTCCAAGTTGCATGCGGCAGGACCCTCCAGCAGCTCCACGCCATGGAGAACCGACAAATATACCAGAGTGCATCGGAGAGAGAGTGGCACCAGGTTGGCTGGCACCGCTATAGAGGACTCGGGCGCACCTGGGATCCAGCACGTCTCCAGGGTGCAAACCCAGTAGTAAGTAAAGACAACCAAACTACACTCTCCTGTCTGGACTGATTTATTGCCGTGTGCCTCCACGTTAACCCTTCACCTCACCTAAAAGCCCTGTTCGCGGAGGGCTCCACCATCCACGCTGCCCCCATCCATCACCCCCAGCGGGAACCCGCAGCGGCGGTCCTACCAGCCCTGGCCACACACCGCGAGTGGCGTAGTCGGACTATATTTTTCTTTTTTTTTTCTTTTTATTTAAAACTGGTCGACGGTGCCCCCTGATCCGGAACCCCTTGAGCCACGGATCGTCCAGATCCGAGCAGCCCGGCTGCCCCGGGGCGCGACACAGCTCATATACCCACCCGAGTTTGAGACCCCTAGTCTAAACAGTGTACAGAGTTGTGCTGTTCCATTCTGTTTACTATTTAACCTCTTCTTTAAATCCAGCATTCATTTAAGACGAATGTCAGGTACTGGTTTTATGGAGCAAGCTCAGGAGCTGAGCCCACACCATAGCTCGCTGTGATGTGCAGTCAGTATCAGTCTGCAACAGCAGCAACTAGATGTAAGCCAAGCACTCATCACTGCAGTTAACCCCTTGGATGCCGCTATCAATCTCTGACCGGAGTAATTAAAGCATGCGTTCCCAGTGGCACGCTTTTCAGGTGCACCCTTCTCTCCCAGACTCAATTGCAGGCTTCCTATAGTGTGACATGGCATTCAGAGGTCTGCTGAAATTTCTCATGGCTGCCATCTAGGTATTCCTGTAAAGCCCAGCTACAGGCTTCATAGCAGACTATATTAGTGATATACTACCATACAGATATATGGCAGTATATAGCCCAAGCGATCAGACATGCAAAGGTTCAAGGGGAGTAAAAAAAAAAAAAACTCTAAAAAGGGAGAATAAAAGTTTTAAAAATATATAAGATAAGCATTTGAATCCTCCATGTTTTTCTTCCTTAAAAATACTGCTATACTGCAGGATTCAAATAATGGCACCCGGAGTCGGCGCATGCGCAGATGGAGCTCTCGGCTCAAGATCTCATCTGCACACGCGCCGCCTCCGGTCTATTGATTCCCTGCAGCGGACTTAAAGAAAATGGTTCCCGGAGGTGGCTCATGCGCAGATTAGATCTCGGCTTGTCATTGAGCTCAGAGCTCCATCTGCGCACGTGCCGACTCCGGACGCCATTTCTTTGAAGCCCACACCACCAACAGCTTCCGGATGCTTCTCCTGCCTCAGTGCCCGCAACGAGCATCTGGGACACCCACCGCCCCGCCCGCAGCATCGCCCTACTTTATCACCGCCCCTGCCTCCTGTGACCCCGCACCACAACCGCTGACGCCCCCCTCCAGTAAGATAGCACTGGATTATAAGGCAGACGCCATATTTTTTCCCCTCTTTTTTTTCCTCTACAATTGGCGTGCATCTCATAATACGGTGCATCTTATAAAATGAAAACTATGGTAATCATGTTGCCTGCCATTTCTCCTGTAGAATAAAAGCAGCAAAAACACAACACAAAAAAATGGAGGAATTGCAATTTTTTACTTAAATGATTTCCTCGAACTTGGAATTTTTTTTTTCTCTTTTAAGTACAATGAATAGTTAAATTAATTTTGCCATTCAAAGCCCTAACTTGTCCTTCTAAAAAACAACCTCATACTGCTATATTAATGACAAAATCAAAAAGCCATGGCTCTGGGAATAAGGGAAGAAAAAACGAAAAAAGAACAAAACTGAAATTTGGCGGTAATGGGAAGAGGTTAAATTTGGCTGCTGGAGTGGCTGATAACAGCTGATCGGTGGGGGATTCTGGGTGTCAGAGCCCCAATGGTCTAATATTGATGACTTAGGCTAGTTTCACACTTGCGTTGGACGGGATCTGTAGCATTGCGTTGTGTGACGCATGCAACGGATGCGTTGCATATAGTGGCACAACGAATGCTACGGATCGTACAAAACAACGGAAAGCTTTTTTTGTTTTTATTTATTAATTTTTTTTATTCTTTTCAGTTTTACCGGCAGCAGACTATTGTGAACGATCAGCTGATCGCTCTCAATAGCCGGCTGCCGGTGGCTCAGCTGAGCGCTGTCACTTGCCGGCGGCCGGCCATGCAGGCGGGTGGGCGCTCAGCTGAGCGCTGTCACTTGCAGGCGGCCGGGCATGCCGGCGGGCGGGCGCTCAGCTGAGCACTGTCACTTGCCGGCGGCCGGGTATGCCGGCGGGCGGGTGCTCAGCTGAGCGCTCTCACTTGCCGGCGGCCGGGCATGCAGGCGGCCGGTCGCTCAGCTGAGCGCTGTCACTTGCAGGTGGCTGGCCATGCAGGCGGGCGGGCGCTCAGCTGAACGTTCGGCCACCGCGACACAAAATAAAGTTTGATTTAAAAAAAAAAAAAGAGCATGCGCAGTGAAATCCTACGGATTGCGCTGCTCCAAAAAACGTTACATGCTGTGTTTCTTCCACCCGACGCAGCGTCAAAATAACGACGCTGCGTCATCCAGCGGATGCAATGCTGACACTTGCGTTACAGTGCGTTGTCCATACAAGTCTATGGAGAATAGCGCAGTGCGTTAACAGACTGCGCTATTCTCCATAGTGACGGACTCCGCTGAACGCAAGTATGAAAGTAGCCTTATTCTGAAGCTGAATGACCCTTCTAGGCTACGTTCCCACGATGAGTGTTTGGTGAGTTTTTGATGTTGCAGAATCTTTGCATCTATTATGTAAATTGGGCGACTACTTATTGATACAATCATGTGTGGATTATATGTGCTTTTCCACAGCAGAAACACACTAAAACCACATTTTCCACATGTAATGGAATCTTATGGTGAAAATCTGCACAGAAAACTCAGCATACCCGCAAGAGAAATTGACATGTTGCGCATTTGAAACAGGAACCGCAATTCAGTTTGTGACGCGTAATAAAAGCCCAGTGGACATGATATTTCTATAAATCCCATCCACTTTGCCTGAATTGTAAGACTATGTGTCCTTTGAGCAGCGAAAATACACAACGCCACAAACATATAATAAACTAATGTTTACAAATATAAAAAATGACAGATATATCACCAGAATCGAATAATAGAACAACAAAATTAACACGCGTGCTGGATCCCCGATAACAAAGGTCCATTAGGTTTGCCTCATGGAGTCCCACATTGTACCAGACAAAATAGGACAGCATTCTGTGCCATTTTCTCCAGTATTTTACAGCCTCTTAGTAGCCTGAAATGATGCGTCCATGGTGAACTTAACGGAGTACAAATGTGAACATCAACAAGACTTTACATGGAAATTCACTGGCCAAAGGTTACTACAGAAGTTACGTTACCGCTATGGAGCTTTTCTATAGATGCACACTTTATACTCATTATACACTATATAATGGTAGTTATATCTGGCTTTACAATATTCTTATCACAAACTTATCTTCTGGTGTCAAATATAATGTTATGGAAAATAACTCAAGCTGAGCCATACATATCACTAATACAATAGCAACAAGGGAAGACCATGGAAGGGTATTCAAGACGGATATACAATTATCGAAATAGGTAGCAAACCTTCTGACTCTTCTTACACCAGATCCAATTGCATTAGTAAAACATCATTGTTTATTGAATATTATTCGAAATGAATAATCTGATATACCTAACACCAACTAAATTATTAAAATGCAACATTTCTAGTGTGTACATTTTTCAATATTGCACGACAGCGCTAATCCTCATCCTAGTGATGCAAAAGCTGTGATGCAGGTGTGTCTGTAGTATATGCCATCTCCCTTGTACAAGGGACAGCCAACATAATTGTTATAACCTTACACACAGGCTCCCAAAATGTTTCGCCACTAATTTGGATTCATCAGGGGTACAAGCCAAATCTAAAAAATAACTGGCTTCAAGTCAATCATTTATATCATAGTGCCCTATCTACAGTATAACTCATATCTAATATCTCGTGAAATACACAATTCAAGACCAGGAACTAGAAGTAAGCAGAAACTAATCTAAAAATACATATACAATTGTAACTATTCTGCTAGTGACGAAAACTCCTCTCATATACAGTATACAATCTGGCACTTTTAAAAATCTATTTACAACACTAAAAGCTAAAACGGCAAATCTCTAACATAATGGCTATGACCTAAGTTTTCATTTAATTCAGAAAATTCCACTTAACATTCAGAAGGAGCACTTGTACGGGGGGGCATTTGTGCATTATTTTAGAAAGCGACAGGACACTTAAACATGGCAGTGGGAGAGGGTAGGGACCATGCAGCACATTCAAAAAAACTTGTTCTTAGTTCATTTGAACTGCAAAATGTAGTCACACCAAGAATTTGTATCATTTATGTCCTAGCTGCCTCACTCATGTCTACCACCCTTTCACACACTGCACTCCATCTATTTCAGCACCTCTCTCATCCCCTCTCCTATGTACAGCTCCCACGCTCTTTTCACAATCTTAAACTGCGCAGGTCCATTCACTCCCATCATACAACACAAGTGACGCTGTCACAAATCAGTGAACCATCTGCTCACTCTATTCTCCTTCTACTAGGAGAGGTCTCCTTTTCTGGCCCTTCTCCCAGTGAGTGGTGGTTGTGTATCGCCCTTCGAGCTCCTCCGTCGCTTCCTACGTCAAATTGAAACCTGGATTCACACTTTCTATTTTGTGACAGTCCCACTCTTATTATGGGGGGATTTTAACATCCGTATTGAGGATCCCTTCTCCCCATCTGCCACTCATCTTTTATATATCTCACTTCCTCCCTCAGCCTTTCGCAGCTTACTAACTCTCCTACTCTGTCACGCTGGTGTGAGGGAACACTTGGCATGCGGCACAAGAGGAGGGGTAAACCAGGAAAGATATAAAGGAAGGCCGCACTGACGATAGGGAGAGGGGTCACCACCAAATTCACCTGTGGCTGATACTTGACCTCCCGAACATCTCTAGAATACTTCCCCTTATGCGTGATCATGTGCCTAGGCCCTGGATGACCTTGGACTAGCTCTGACTAGTGCGCAGACCAGCAAGACACTAGTCGTCTAAGTACTAATATAAAGACAACTCAAGTAAAGGGGGACAAACAAGGAAGACAGATTCAACAGACTCCAGTTCTTCTCCAGAGATGGACTCCATCGCATCCACTGGAAAGATAACTACAGCTCCTTCACAGGTCAGCATAGAATGAACTATAGCCAGCGTAGGAGAGAATAAAGAGTAGGTTTATATACCAGAAGGGAGTGGGGCAGCTGAGATTAACTACATGTCAATCACAGCAGGATAGAAAGGAACCTTACGCCCTTCAGCACTGAATGAAATAAATAAGCTCCTACTCAGGATAAATGACAAGCAGGCAGTAAAGAGGATCTGTGATCAACTAAATGCTGTGACCTTCTAATCCCAGATCTTCCTGAGGTCTCATCAGGCCGTGATACACTCATGACATACACATTAAAACAGGAATACACTGGACCTGATCTTCTCCCGACTATGCTCAGTTTATGATTTTACTAACTCTCCTCTCCCATTCTCTGACCACAACCTTGTTTAATTCTCTGTCAAAAACTGTCACCCAACTCAGGACACCCCCACTCACCACACTTACAGAAATACACATGCCATTAATACTCAGAAACTTAGAAATTTATGAAGAATTTGCAGTCATCAATCTCCTCTTAGTCATGTCCTCTCTGTTCTGAAACATTATAATTAACGATGGGCAAATAGTAACTATTCATGTTTGGATTATTGGTAATGAATCCCAAAGAACTATTCCGGTATTTGTCACAAATAACGTATCTAATGAAAGTGAATGGAGAAAAAGAGCATTTTACTTACCGGGATGCATACTGGAACGGTATTTGGTTAGCACTATCTGAACACAAATAGTTACTATACGCCCATCTCTAGCTATAATGAAACACTGCAAATTGCCCTGGAAGAAGCTGCACCTCATACAAAAATTCGGCACAGACAGCGGCAACCCTGGCACACACCGCAAACACATTTTCTCTAGCGGTGCTCCAAAACGGCTGTGGAGAAAATTCAATCTGGCCGAAGATTTCATAAGTGATAAATTTATGCTAAGAGCAAACAACTTTGCTCTTCACTTCTCCAAACAAGTATACTTTACCGTCCTCATCTCTGCCCTATCCAACAATCCTAAATGACTCTGTACAGATACTGCTGGTGACCGGTTAATGCAGTTGATCTCCTATTTATTATATTGATGGCTGGACCAGATAATACAAGCACTTTTTACCTTTTGTGCCTCCCATATTTCCCCATAGATTGTAAGCTTGTGAGCAGGACCCTCACTCCTCTTGGTATCTGTTGAATTACATGCTACTCTGTAATGTCTGATATTATCTGCACATGTCCTCTCTGAATTGTAAAGTGCTACCGAATATGTTGCCGCTATAGAAATAAAAAGGATTATTATATATTAGAAGTTAGTGTTCTCTATACACATGTCCTTTGCTGTTTTTGCCTCCAGTTGCGCTGGAGGTTTATGCACGATACATTAATGTACAGAGCACACTGAGCAAACAACAGATTGTTATTAATAGTAAAATCTGTGAGACCAAGGCCTGTTTCTCACCTGTCCACAATGTTCAGATATCAAAAGCCTTTTGTAATATGTCAATTGCACAATTTTGTTAAAATAATATTTATAAAGGAGCCTTCACTCCAAAAACTCACATTACACTATGTTACGCATTAGTATTGGGGACTTAAGTGGGCTTTACACTCTACGATATATCTAACGAGATGTTGGCGGGGTCACGTCATAAGTGACGCACATCCGGCATCGTTAGTGATATCGTAGTGTGTGACATCTATGAACGAGCAGAAATACCTTCTCGTTCATCGTTGACACGTCACTCATTTTCTAAAAATTGAACGTCCTGTTGTTCATTGTTCCCGAGGCAGCACACATCGCTCCGTGTGACACCCCGGGAACGATGAACACAGTTTACCTGCGTCCCGCCAGCAATGCGGAAGGAAGGAGGTAGGCGGGACGGAGACTGGGACTGAGACAGAGATTTGTCTTCCAACAATACAATGATCTCAAACAAAGCAAAATCTACAATGGAATGGTTCACAAATAAATGTATCCAGGTGTTAAAATGGCCAAGTCAAAGTCCAGACCTGAATCCAATCGAGAATCTGTGGAAAGAGCTGAAAACTGCAGTTCACAAACGCTCTCCATCCAACCTCACTCAGCTCGTGTTGTTTGCAAAGGAAGAATGTGTAAGAATTTCAGTCTCTCGATGTGCAAAACTGATAGAGACATACCCCAATCGACTTACTGCTGTAATCACAGCAAAAGGTGGCGCTACAAAGTATTAACTTAAAGGGGCCGAATAATATTGCACACCCCACTTTTCAGTTTTCTATTTTTTACGAAATTTAAAATAAGCAATAAATATCGTTCAACTTCACAATTGTGTCCCACTTGTTGTTGATTCTTCCCCATAAAATGTATAATTTTTATCTTCATGTTTGAAGCCTGAAATGTGGGAAAAGGTTGAAAAATTCAAATGGGGGCTGAATACTTTCGCAAGGCACTATATATATATATACATATATATATATATATATATATACATACATATATATATACATACATATATATATATATATATACACATACATACATATATATACATATATACATACATACATATATATACATATATACATACATACATATATATACATATATACATACATACATATATATACATATATATATATACACATACACATATATACATACACATATATATATATATATACACATATACATATACACATATATATATATATATACATATACATATATATATATATATATATATATATATATATATATAACCGACACCAGTATGTCAATAAATATCAGCAAAAATATTGGGGCTATAACAATAACAATGTTATAGTCCTAATATTTTTGCTGTCACAGGGAAAGGTATATGGCTGCTGTCCATATACGATGTAGAATGGAGAATTCGAAGAGGACTCACATGAATATGGTAGGAGAACTCAGCCCAAGGTAGACGTTTGATGCTCTCAACCTCTGGCGCTCAGCCAGCGCTGTCAGCCTCAGGACACCACATCTTAGGATTCGCCCACTTGCGAATCATGGCAGTAATAGGAACGGTCGGGGATGAGAAATGTGGAATAAACTCACAGTAGTGGTTGGCAAATCCCAGAAACCGCTGTATTGCCTTCACACCATCAGGACAAAGCCACTTCAGGACCGCCAACAGCTTCTCTGGATCCATCTTTAATCATGTATTGGAGATTATGCAGCCCAGGAAGGGAAGAGAGCTCTGTTCAAAAATGCATTTTTCGAACTTGGCGTACAGACAGTTCTCCCTCAGACTCTGCAAAACCTGGTGAACATTCCTCCTGTGTGTTGGCAGGTCAGGAGAGAACACCTTGATGTCGTCCAGGTACACAGCCACATACGACTAGAGAAGATCTGGGAAAATATAATTTACAAACTCTTGGAAGCCCGCAGGACCATTGCTAAGCCCAAATGGCTGTACTCAATAAAGTAATAGAAAGCCGCTATCACAGCTTCACTGTTCCAACCAAATTCTGAGGACAAGGTGCGGAAATGGATGGCATACTGACGTAGTCTGAGAGAAGATGCAGTAGAGGTGACATGGCCCGTCTTGTCAAAAACCTTGCAGAATGCCTCCAGGAAGGTTTGCAGGTTCGAGATAAGATCTCCTCTCTCCCATAAGGGGTTGAGCCACGCAAGGTCCTCTTCTCCCAGGTAGGACATAATGAATGCCACCTTGCCCCGGTCCGATGTAAAGTGATTAACCAGAAATTCAAAGTGCAGCGTGCATTGATTGACTACCTTATCTTCACCAGAGCCTCTGATGGTGAAATTAGGCTTGTGCAGGAAGGTACTTGCCAGGTACTACTCCAGGGGATCTCTTGGTACAGTAGCAGTTGACCCCAGGGATCGGGCAGGCACGAACGGACTGAGGAGCAGGCAGGACGGCTGGTGCTGACTGGAAGACTGGATAGCTGGTGCAGACTAGACGGCTGGAAGGTACTGGAACACAGGTAGGTGTTAGCGATTACAAGATGAGGAACCTGACAACTAGCAAAAATGCTCCTCCTATAGGGAGAGGATGCTTTAAATACCTAGTGCCTCTTGGCCATAGGCTGAGAGGCGCTACCAGGTTAGGGCACACTGGCTCGTTAACAGTGAGGAGGAGCTCGCGCCCTTTAGACCTGCGCGGCATGCAGTAACAGGGGCACAATCCATCACCGAGAGGCTGGAAAGGTGAGTGCGCTACACAAAGTCAACAATTTTTACAAGTCTAAAGCCTGCTTAACACGGTACGATCTATCGTGCAATTTCACGATCGATCGTACCCGCCCCTGTTGTTTTGTGCGTCACGGGCAATTAGTTGCCCGTGGCACACAAAGTCGTTAACCCCCGTCACACACACTTACCTACTGTGCGACGTCGCTGTGGGCGGCGAACATCCTCTTTCTGAAGGGGGAGGGACGTTCGGCGTTACAGCAACGTCACACAGCGGCCGGCCAATAGAAGCGGAGGGGCGGAGATGAGCGGGACGTAAACATCCCGCCCACCTCCTTCCTTCCGCATAGCCGGCGGGTGCCGCGGGACGGAGGTAAGCTGCTGTTCATCGTTCCCGGGGTGTCACACGGAGCAGCGTGTGCTACCCAGGGAATCATGAACAACCCACGCCATTTTAATTAAACGAAATTATGAAACCAAGCGACGAGTACACGACTCACGATTTGTGAGCGATACTGCGTCGCTCGGAGGTGTCACACAGCCCGACGTTGCAAGCGATGCCGGATGTGCGTCACAAAAACCATGACCCCGACGATCTATCGCACGATAGATCGTCTCGTGTAAATCACCCTTCACAGAGGAGTGCAGCACCTTGACTTGACTAAGATATTGGGGCGTGATCTCAGAAATATCAAAAGTTCTGTTGCAAATTGACAACAGGGTCTCAAAGACATGTTGAGAAGAAAACGCACATTAAATGCCAAAGATTTGAGAAGTATCAAAAGTAAAGTGACCAGGAACACATTATCCTCCAGTGCTGTCATATTCCAGAGCTACAACCTCCATGGAGGTCCCAGATGTACAAGGAATACAGGGATCAGAGATATGGCCAGGTAAGGCAGGATGAAACCCTACCACCAATGAACCAGACATAGAAGAGGAATGTCAAGACTGGGACAAGAAATATCTTAAGACAGGTTTTCAGAGGTTTTATGGACTGATGAAATGAGCATGATTCTTGACGAACCAGATAGATGGACCCGTGGCCATATCAGTAATGGGCACAGACTTCCTGATGTCGGCAGAGATGGGGAGATGGAGTACTGCTTTGGGCTGATATTATTAAAGATGAGCTAATTGGACATTTTTGGGTTTAAGATGGACTCAAAATCAACTCCCAAACCTACTACCAGTTTTAGAAGACGCTTCTACAAATAATGGACAGGAAAAAGTCGGCATCTTTCAAGAATACCATAATTTTTATGTATGACAATGCTCCATCGCATGCATCAAAGTCTCCACTGCTGCCTGCCAGTAATGGCCTTAAAGATGAAAGAATAAGGTCATGGCCCCTTCCTCACCTGACCTATTGAGAACTTGTAGGCCCTTCTTAAAAGAGGAGCTTTATTACGGTAAAAGAAAACAGTCCCTGTCTGAACAGTGTCTGAGAGGCTGTGATTTGTGCTGCCAAAAATGTTACCATAAACAGATTAAGAAACAGACTCCATGGATGGAAGGCTAGTGACTGATAGTGAAGAGAAGGGTGGCTATATTGGTTACTGATATATTTTTTTTAATGCCAGAATTGTATTTTTGTACAGTTTAAGTTTATTATTGCCATGTTAATAGATGAAAATCAACAAGTGAGATGAGAACATTTACGTTTTTCATTCAGTTATATAATTCTTCACACTAATAGTTGCTCAAAAATTCTGCACACAGATATTCTCCTGAGATAAAACATCCCTTTTTAGCTTTCTTACATATTCAGGCTTCAAGTTTCTTACTAGGGATGATCGAATACCTCAAATATTTGGCTTCGCGAATATCCAATGAATAGGTCGCTGCTATGCGAATATTTGATGCACAATGTAAGTCTATGGGAAGCCCGAATAGTTCCGAATAGTTGTTATTCGGGTTTCCCATTGACTTACATTGCGCATCGAATATTCGCGAATAGTGGCGACCTATTCGGCAAATATTCGAGAAGCCGAATATTTGAAGTATTCGATCATCCCTATTTATTAACCTTTTTGATTAACCAACAGCACTGTAGTTGTAGCTGTTGCGGACACGTTTTCCATTGCTTTTCAACACATCAGGCTCTCTGTTTAGTGCGGTTGCAAGAACAACTTGTAATCACTGGGGGTCAATATAAGAATGTGCGCATGACCCCGGAGTTTGGGTCATGCTCACTATGAAGCCGGGTGTATGCGTCCTGGCTTCAAACTGAAGTAGTGCTCATGACCCAAACTCCAGGGTCATGCGCACTGAGCCGAAATCCAGCGTTAGGCGGCGATGGCAGCCGAGAGGTGAGTCAGATCATCCTGTGACGCTCCGCATTCATTAGCATGTTAGCACACACACAGGGGCCCACAGGGGGCGTACTAACATGCTAATGGGGGCGACTAGCAAGGGAAGCAACACCCTTGGGACTAGTCCCCTCGCTCATTAGCATACGATATAAGATCTTTAAAAATACTTTTTATAAAGATCTCTTTATCTATGCTAGTGTATACAGGGACAGTTAGGTAGGTATTAGCAATATGCACCCAGAACTGCTCGTGGTTCTGGGTGCATATTGGACCTGACGGGTTCCCTTTAATACATCCTGAGCTTTTTTCTCCTAACTAGCCATATTATAGCCAAAGTAGGCCAGGATATTTATCAATATGACAATACAACTTGTATTTGTAATGCCAAGTGCATACTTATCATTTCTCTTCTTCAGTCTAATGCTCACAAGGGTTGACATATGTACTAATGTACGGTAATTGGAAGAGGCACCTGTCAAGAAACTATGGAGCAGCTCTTTACTTTGGCGAAATAAGGCTACATACCCAAAATGAGCTTTCGATGTTGCAAAATTTCTGCACCTATTATGCAAATTAGGTTGGGTGTTTTATTGCATTTTTGTGTGCATTTTTTTTTTTGCAGTTTTTATTAAGTTTTTGACATTTCACTTTTTCTCTCTTTGGTGTGTAAGGTTTTAAATAAGGCGGCTTTGTTTTTGATACTTCCTGGTATTTGGCATTGACAAAACTTTATGGATATACGTATGTGCCGAGTACATTCATTTTTGATGCACTTCCGCAGTGGAAACAGAGTAAAAATGCATTTTTTCTATGGGGAAAATTTGCACATAAAACTCAGCCTTAAGGCCACTTTACACACTGCGACATCGCTAAAGCGATGTTGTTGGGGTCACGGAATTCGTCACGCACATCCAGCCGCTTTAGCGATGTCGTTGCGTGTAACACGTGCGATCGAAAATCGTCGCAAACATGTGTAAAATCGCTAATCATTGACATGCTCTCCTATTCCCAATTATCGTTGCTGCTGCAGGTACAATGTTGTTCGTCATTCCTGCGGCAGCGCACATCGCTATATGTGACACCGCAGGAAAGAGGAACCTCACCTTACCTGCGTCCACTGGCAATGAAGAAGGAAGGAGGTGGGCGGGATGTTACGTCTCGCTCATCTCCGCCCCTCCTCTGCTATTGGGCGGCCGCTTAGTGACGTCGCTGTGACGCCGCACGAACCGCCCCCTTAGAAAGGAGGCGGTTCGCCGGTCACAGCGACGTCGCTAGGCAGGTAAGTAGTGTGACGGGTCCGAGCGATTTTGTGCGCCACGGGCATCGATTTGCCCGTGATGCACAAACGATGGGGGCGGGAACGCACGCTAGCGATCTCGCAGTGTGTAAAGCGGCCTTTACTGTAACTGCAAGATAAATTGACATGATGCGGATTTGAAACCCGCACTGCAGGTTAGTATTTAAGGAGTAAAATAGAAGTACAGTGGGCAGGAGATTTCTATTAGCCCCATCCACTTAGCAAGAACCGTAAGACTGCATTTTTGACACCGGGAAAGTACGCAGCATCAAAAATTCACCAAAAACTCATCGTGGACACACAGCCTAAGGGGGTAGGTGACATTTCAGTTAGAACTTCCAGCAGAGAGAAGCATATACAGTCTGAAAATGCAACATTATGTTTTCACTAGTGATGAGCGACCCATACCAGGCTCAGGAGTTCGGTACTCGCAACGAGCAGTTGGACGCTCAGATGGGCGCAACTCTAGTAACAGAGTATAATGGAAGTCAATGGTGGACTTGAAGATTCCCAGTAAAAAACCTTGAGTCGCCCATTGACCTACATTATACTCGGGTACTCGAGTCGTGGCCATCTGGGCGTCCATCTGCTCATTAGAAGTACCGAGCACCCGAGTATGGTAGGGCTCGCTCATCACTAGTCTTCAGTTATAGTTAGAAGAGCAGCTTGAGAGCACAACTACTTCAATAAAACTGACACCTCTATCAGTGACTTCTAGAGAAAGTGATCTTAACAGTAGTAGAACTTATCCAACACATAAAGAATAATGGATAGATGCTTTTAGAAGCATGATGTTTAGGCGATTTTTAGAACATGATGCGTGTTTTAGGCCCTGTGCGCACTAAAAAAAAAGGATTTTTCTCAAGAAATTTCTTGAGAGTCTGAAAGATAAAAAAAAACGCACCAATAACGCATGCGTTTTTGATGCGTTTTTTTCCGCACGTTGGTCTCAGTGTACGCACAGCTATTTTTTTTTCCATAGGTTTTGCTGGGGAATGTCTGCAGAAAGCTTACAACCATTTGCTCAAGAAATTTCTGCAGCAAAAACGCGGGTAAAAACACAGTGTGCGCACAGGGCCTAAATATCAAAGCATGTTCTAGATGATTTATTGTTATGATCATTTTTTTATGGCTGGATCAAAAACATTATACAAATACGGTAAGTAATGAGACACAAATCTGTGTAACAGATGGAAATCCTATAGATTTAAATTGTTGTCGGACCCTCAAAGAATACATGAATCGTACAAAAAAGGAGATGAGTACTATACGGCCATTCATTGTAATGGGTATGTAAAAAATGCACCTTGAAAAAATGATGCATGCAAACAATTTTATTCACATAATCAATAGTAATACAAAGGCACTGTTAGGACTAAAGTACAAGGATAAAAGGTCCATACAGGAGTCAGGTACAGAGAAAAAAATCCCTAGCCATGAACATCTACATAGAAAAATTATCAAAAGGGAAAAAGAGCAGTCTCCATCAAACTAATGCCATGTTAATCCAATAGTATATAGCAAAATAATTGCAACCAATAGTAGGCCATGGTCACGGAGATCATAATAGGAGTGGTTGCTTACCCATGTAAAGTGCTTGTGCTGAGGTAGATGTCCGGTGGGGAAAGAAGCCCTAACGCGTTTCGCTGCGTTGCTTCCTCGGGAAGGGGGGGGGGGGGCAGTATGATTCTGGGTAAGCAACCACTCCTATTATGATCTCCGTGACCATGGCATCAGTTTGATGGAGACTGCTCTTTTTCCCTTTTGATAATTTTTCTATGTAGATGTCCATGGCTAGGGATTTTTTTCTCTGTCTCTGACTCCTGTATGGACCTTTTATCCTTGTACTTTAGTCCGAACAGTGCCTTTGTATTACTATTGATTATGTGAATCAAATTGTTTGCATGTATAATTTTTTCAAGGTGCATTTTTTACATACCCATTACAATGAATGGCCATATAGTACTCATCTTTTTTTGTACGATTCAAGTATGCAAATAAGGTTCGCTCAAATTTTCCCTTATTCCCTTATCTCATCTTCTGCAATTGATCTAAAAGTGATAATAAAAATAATAATTTTGTCATCTATCGGTCATGCAGGAACTAAAACTCGTGTGCTCTGGCATCAGTTCACATCCCGTACAGATGAACAATGTGGACGTCGTTGGGAAGTTTAGCTGTGGGCTTCTTTGTGCACAAGTGGCACAGTTCACAGTTCTAGTGCTACTGACCTAAAGAATACGTTTTTGTTCATTATAGATAAACAATAGCTCTAAAGACGGCAGAGCTGAACGGTGACAGGGTCACTGGGGCCCGAGGCTTACTGATGTGTGTGGGCAAAGAACATTAGCCTGTGTGGTCTGAGCCCACTGAAGACTGTACTAAAAAAGTTAAAAAAGAGTTGTAGTACCCCTTCTGGGACATTTTTTTATTATCTAAATTAATTTAAATAGGGCTCAAAATCATTTTTTTTATTGGGTTTCATAAAAAAATGCACACTGTTCGACTTCTATAGACTCAGTGTTGTATGGTCGACTTGGCTACAGGATGACTTAACTGACAATCTGTCAGTCAGCTCACTTCACTTGTCTTTTTGTAGTGATATGGGTTAAAGTAAAGCCACATGATTTGAGTAACATAACCAAAAGTTCAAGATGTTGACTTGGACTCCAAATTACCCATATGATCAACCATCAACATTTTTTGGGGGGTGGAAATACATTTTTGTCACCTATTAGGGTATATGCTCTTGACCAGTGTTGGCAGCAGTCTGATTTCAAACAGAGGAGTGAAAAGGATTATCAGAAGAGTTGTCCAAGAGCCAGGGATCACATGTGGAGGGGTTCAGAAAGGCATGAAATCAGCAGGTACAATTGTTTTAAAGAAAACAATAAGTAATGCACTCAACCTCCATGGCCTGTATGTACGCTGAACATGCAAGACTCCATTGCTGAACAAGAAGAAAGCTCAAGAGCGCAGAAGCTTTGCTCAATAACATTTAGACAAGCCTGTGAAATACTGGGAGAATATAGTCTGGTGTGATGAGATCAAACATTGAACTATTGGATGCCAAATAGTTGCACCCCAAAATCACCCTATCAACAGTGGAGTCTGAAGGTGGGTTCATCATGGTGTGGAGTGGTTTTTCAGCACACAACACTGGCAAATTTCATATAATTGAAGGCAGGATGAATGGCAAATGCACAGAGACATTGATGATAAAAATCTGGTGCAGTTTACCAAGATGATGAAGATGAAACAAGGGTGGATATTTCAGCAAGACAATTATCTCAAACACACAGCCAAGGAAACCCTCAGTCAGTTTCAAAGAAAATAAAGCTGCTAGAATGGCCCAGCCAAACACCTGACCTGAATCCCATAGAAAATTTATGGAAGCAACTAAAGCTCAGAGTTCTTAGATGGAACCCATAGGAGCTTCCGGATTTGAAGAGTACGTGGAAGAATGGGCCAAAATCATACCTGAACAATGCATGTGACTAGTTTCTCTATACAGGAGGCTTCTTGAAGCTTCGTCACCAACAAAGTACGAAGTAATAATTAAATTGTAGATGATGTTGTCACATTACTTATATGCACTATCAATTCTTATAAGTGCCCACAGTATAAGTCAATGTTCATATTGCACTTGAGATCGTCACCCAGCGTTATACTTTTTTTTTTTTTTCTAAGTTTGATTCTGCATAGAATAACACAGTCACTTACTCTATTCTACAGAATGAATTATTGGAGCTATTAACTTGCAGATGAGGCGTTAATCTGCAGGTTAATAGCATTCTAGAGCTGTGTGGCTGTCGCACTAAAAGCCCAGCTGCTGAGAGGAAATTAACTTTATTTCTCCTGGCAGCCTCGAGCTTTCAGTCACCGAGCAGTACATAGTGACTGATAGCCAGCTCCATAGAGGCGGTGGAACCCACCTGGAAATGCCATGTGCAATAATTCGTCAAAGCAATTTTGCCAGAAATCTGGTATAAATTGCTTTGAATGAGAATGCAAAATGTGGGTGCAACTTGCAGTTGTGCAACTTTTGGCATTATCACCCAAGATTTCTATTAGGTTTACCAAAATGTGCGGAGCTGGGGTAAGAAGGGTGCGCGGTGGGAGTATGACACACTGCTTGTGTACCGCCCCGCCGGCTGCCGAGCCGCTCGGATCCGTGCTCGTACGGTGGGTGGCTCGAGCTCTTCACAGACCCGGGGGTCACGTCGCTCTGTAATGGGGGGTTGGTGTTACACACGAGGACTTCAGTGGGGAGTTCCACGGCCGGGGCCGCGGTGGTTTGTAAGGGATTTTTAAGTTCGTGACGCCACCCACGAGTTGTGGTGAATGGATGGACACCACCGCTGCCATTGACTAGGCCTCCCGGGGACGGTGTTGCGCAGCTTGGTGTTGACCCCTCCGTGGGTAGGGGAGTGATGGTCCCGGGGGCCCGAGGGAAGCGCTGAGACGGGAGATTGGATACGTGCGGGGGTGTCGGTGCGGTGCAGCACGGTGCACGGCCCGAAGGCACTGGTGTACTCACTATGACACAACACACTAGAGTCTCTGGTAAACCAAACGGGATGATGAACGGGGCCCGCAGCCGGCTGCAGCTTCTCCCTGAACAGGTTGGTGGTTTCCGCCTTTCTCCTGCACCTCCTTAATGTGAATGTTCTGACTCCTATGCCTAAGCACCGGTAGTCCGCTCCCCGGCTTGCTGGGTGTCGGGAGAGCCCTGTTTGCCTGCACACGCTGGCCCTTTGGGTCTCTATGCCTTGGCGGTGGCTTTACCCTGTAACGTTGGGCTGTTGTCTTCAGTCGGGTCTTGTGTGGGAAAGGTCCTAAAGTCCAGTCCTCAATCAGTTGATTCGACTTAGCCTAGTGGGTTCTGGGCTTCGTACTGGGTCTGAGTACCTCTCCTGGTGCTCCGGTTTCCAATCAGCTCCCTGGTTCGGTACCGGCGGGCCACTGCCCGACCCCGGTCCATATGGTTCCACCAGCTGTAATCCCAGCTCCTGCAGGCGGCCACCACCGTCTGCCTCCTTGCCAGAGGGGACTGGGCTCCAACCCAGCCACCTGAGTAGACTATTGGCAGGCCTGGTCACAGGTCTGCCCTTGCACTCGACTTGTCTCCTCCACTGTCAAAGCTACTCTCTCTACTTACTGTTTTTCCGCCTCCAGGCCTGTGAACTCCTCGGTGGGCAGAGCCAACCGCCTGGCTCCACCCCCCTGGTGTGGACATCAAACCTGGAGGGAGGTGACAAGGGTTTTGAAGTTTGGTTGCTGTCACCTTTTTAGGGAGGGGGGGGGTGTGTGCATGGGACTACCTGACTAGTCCAGGGTGTCACATTTGTCTAATTCATGTCAAACTGTGGAGTTCCCTCACCACCACTGCCCCCTCAAGTGCGAAAATCCCCGGTCTTCCTGAATCGGCCCATTGTCTGCACATACCCAAAGGAAGCAGCTGTCTGAAGTGCATTTTTCTTGAAAAACTCATTGGATAATTCCGCCTCCTTCTAGTAAACCTACCCAGAGGGGAAATTCACAATTTTTTATGTGGATCTGCCAGATTCCAAAAATGCTTCTAGAAAACACATGCACAAAGATGTGACGTCTACCATTTTTACGCCATTCTTACCTCTGCTCTGATATATGGGTGCGGATGGGGCAATTAAGCCAAAATTGTACTGACGTATTGCAACATAAAGCACAAACAATCAAATGATCGAAGGCCGAGACCCCTTGGGGGACTAAAAAAATAACTCAAGAATAATAAAAATGTTTTTCAAAACAAAAAAGTTTTAATTGTTCCAATTTTCAACATCCGAAAATATTGAAAAAATTAATTATACATATATAGGTAGTGATGCATCCGTAAAGGCCCAATCTATGAAAATATAAAAATTATTAACCTATATAGTTAACTTTATAAAGGAAAAAAATCAGAAGTGCGGTATTTCAGTCACTGCAACCCGAGAAAGTAATAAAAACACATTTGTACCCCAAAATGGTATCAATAAAAATAACCAATCGTCAAGTAAAAAATAAGGCATGTCGATGTAAAACTTAACAATGTTATAGCTCTTAGAAGAAGACGACGTGGGAACAAAAGTATAAAAAAATGTTTTAAAAAAAATAAAAAAAAAAGGGGGCTGGTCAGGCAGGAGTTGAAAAGAGACTTCATTAGACAACGGCTTTCCTGACCATCCTACTTTGGGGACAATTTTCTTCTGTTACTTACATCCCTCTTACCTGTCATTTTCTGAACTCTTATCAACCACAGACCACACCAAATGTAAAGTAGCAGTGCCATTACCTTGTTATCCCCTACACCTGTGTAAATGTAAGTGTGGTGCAGTGTCAGTGTGTTAGTACACTCACCTATCACCGCTTTCTCCGCTTCAGACTCTCTGGAGCACACTGCGTGTCAGGTGTCACCCAGAAACTGATTTTACACTGTATCTTTAGAGCATCAGAACGTGGCCTGGTAGGGTACAATTGTAAAAGTCACTGCCGCCTCATGCATGGAGCACAGTGAGATCCACAGTCAGGATTGCTGTAATAGGACTTAGAAAAGGAGCAGAATGGCGCTAGACACTGGAGAAAGCGTCGGTAGGTGAGTATTATAGCACACTGACACTGCACCTACAGTACATGGCTGTAACTGCCCCCTGTACCGATAGCCTCCTCTAATGCTGAGCGGCTGTCAGTCAGTCTGTAAGGCGTAATTACCACCGCCACTCTCAATACACAGAGTGGTGACTGAACCCATGAAGGCGCCACCCCCATAACTGAAGCCTGAACACTAACGGGAGAATTAAAGTTAAAGGGAACCAATCACCAGGATTTTCGTATATAACAGTGCTATACTGGCACTATCAGGCTGATTATCTACAGACCATAAGTGGTCAGCTCGGATGTTTAGGCTTTCAAATCCAACAAAGTAAAGTTTAAAAAAAATCGGCAGCTGCTTGAGTGACAGCAGCTGAGGATCAGATAATACCTGGGTGGGTAATCATATGAATTGCCGCCCCCCTGCCTGTTGTTCCTCCCTCTCTCTGTTCTCTATGCTAATTTTACTATTCATTAATTTCTTCACTAAGATGGCGACGAAGTTGGCGCCTGCACATAGCGCTTATCTCCGGCGCCATCTTTGTGAAGATCATTTTACCCCCTGCTATTCTATTCTTGCGGCTGAGAGGTCGGCGCATGTGCCCTCGCTTCTTCTGCTCTCGTTTGTGAATGCAGGGCGCGTACAGTCACAAAAGAAGCAGAGAACAGCTGATCAGAGGACGCGTTTAGCAACAGAAGAGGACACCGTGCCAGCACAGCGGCACTGACGTCACGCGGTTAGGTGAGTCCATTGTTAACTTACCTCATCTGACCCCGTGCCGTGCGATCCGATGTCGCTGGCACGCTGCTGTCGGCTTGTTCCTCCGGTCTGTCGCGTCCTCAAATCAGCTGTTTCAGGGGGCGGCCTCCACTTCTGTTGTGACCGTGCGCGCTCCTGCGGTGGCAACAAGAGCAGAAGAAGTGAGGGCGCATGCGTCGCCCTCTCAGCCGCAAGAATAGAATAGCAGGGGGTATCACGATCTTCACAAAGATGGTGCTGGAGATAAGCGCTATGCGCAGGCACCAACGCCATCTTAGTGAAGAAATTAGTGAATAGTAAAATTAGCATAAAGAACAGAGAGAGGGAAGAAAAACATGCAGGGGGGCGACAATCATATGATTACCCACCCAGGTATTATCTGCACGGTTGCAACTGCCACTCAAGAAGCTGATGCTTTTTTAACCTTTACTTTGTTGGATTTGAAAGCCTAAACATCCGAGCTGCCCACTACAGGTATGTATAGAATCAGCCTGATAGTGCCAGTATAGCACTGGCTGTAGCTTATATACGAAAATCCTGGTGATTGGTTCCCTTTAATTTCCACCCGACAGTGGGGTTTAATGTGCAGGCTCAGAATGCTATTAACCTGCAGATTAACCCCATATCTGCATGTTAATAGGGCTTTTCCACGCAACAGGTTTCCTTTAACTTGGCAGGGAAGCAGCCTGTAAAAACAAAACTCTTACAACTTAATAGCAAAAATGATTTATATCCCCAAAGGTGAAGTAGCTAAAGCCTCATTCACACATCAACATTTGTATGCCAAAACCAGGCGTGCGTCCAAAACACAGAACAGGGGTCAACGGTGAATTATAGTTTCTGTGTATGTTCCTGGCTCTGGCATACAAGCACTGATGGATAATACTGATATGTGAATGAGGCCTTAAAGGGTTTTCCCACAAACAAAATTAAAGTTGATTTTAATCATTAGATCTTGGAATAATAATAATTTATACAATTGGATGTGATTAAAAAAATGTTCCTGTGCCGAGATCTTATATATGTGTCCCTGCTATGTACTGTGTAATGGCTGTGTCTGACCGTACAGGGACATGGTCTGATCATACCACAGGTCCTGCGCCTCGGCGGAAGCAAAACAAAGTATACAGGCATTACATCACGGGATCATAGCTGATTCTTTTTGTGAGGTAAAACACTTTCCTGCCTGTTTTAACAAATGTTTTACCTCAAAGAATTATTTTTGATCCCATGCTGTAATGTATTTATACTCTTTTGTGTCCTCCCCTGCCCAGGAGATGTGGTATGGTCAGACCATGTCCTGTATGGTCAGACACGGCCATTACACAGCACATAGCAGGGGCACATATATAAGGTAATCTCAGCATAGGGACATTTTTCATACACTTCCAATTGTATAAATTATTATTATTCCAATATCTGTTAATTAAAATGAACTTTGCCATTGGGACGGCCCCTGTAAGGGGTGTGCGCTCCTCCCAGCCAGGCTGCTGTCTATCACGCCGGTGTCAGGGGCCTCGGTGACGTCACGAGCGGTCACGTGACAGCAGTCTTCCCGATCGGGCAGGTGTAGGGATACACGGGGGCGGTGCTGGATCAGCACATGGGAGGGAGAGGGGCCATGCTGGAAGTGACACCGCTGACAGCTCACTGTTATCACACTGCGGCAGCGCCAGCCGTGTACAGGAGCACAGAGCAGGCAGTAGGCCGGCTGGGAGTAGTAGTCCTGGCACTGATACAGCACATGATAGGCCCGCGGGCATCGATTACCTTAGTCTGCACATGTTGGAGCTCCCAGTCAGGTCTCAGCTCCCGGATTAGACTCAGGGCGCCAGGAATGACGTTCTGTTCATCCACAGCAATGCTGAGAGCGCGCACTGTGGAGCTGTCACTGTGACACTGCTGCTCACCCATCCCCTGCTCGCTCTGAGACCTGGGCCCCCTCCTCAGGTGGGAAATACCCACTGGAGGGGGGAGTGGGCCGGCACTTGCCACCCAGTGTCACCCTTCCCTGTGAGGGAGGAGAGCAGTGAGAAGAGCGTAGGAACCAGATAGCACGGGGCTCCCCCTGCTGGCTGCTATGTGCAGGACAGTGCGCTGACCGCAAGGTGCAGGACCGAGATGTCACTCACAGCAGACCTCATGGGCATTATATCAATAGGTCACAGGAGGGGACTGTGCAGACACATGAGGTACTATAGTGATCATCCCCTCATAGGCATTATATAGCTGGTCACAGGAGGGGACTGTGCAGACACATGAGGTACTATAGTGATCATCCCCTCATAGGCATTATATAGCTAGGTCACAGGAGGGGACTGTGCAGACACATGAGGTACTATAGTGATCATCCCCTCATAGGCATTATATAGCTAGGTCACAGGAGGGGACTGTGCAGACACATGAGGTACTATAGTGATCATCCCCTCATAGGCATTATATAGCTAGGTCACAGGAGGGGACTGTGCAGACACATGAGGTACTATAGTGATCATCCCCTCATAGGCATTATATAGCTAGGTCACAGGAGGGGACTGTGCAGACACATGAGGTACTATAGTGATCATCCCCTCATAGGTATTATATAGCTAGGTCACAGGAGGGGACTGTGCAGACACATGAGGTACTATAGTGATCATCCCCTACATAGACATTATATAGCTGGTCACAGGAGGGGACTGTGCAGACACATGAGGTACTATAGTGATCATCCCCACATAGGCATTATATCAATAGGTCACAGGAGGGGACTGTGCAGACACATGAGGTACTATAGTGATCATCCCCACATAGGCATTATATCAATAGGTCACAGGAGGGGACTGTGCAGACACATGAGGTACTATAGTGATCATCCCCACATAGGCATTATATCAATAGGTCACAGGAGGGGGCTGTGCAGACACATGAGGTACTATAGTGATCATCCCCACATAGGCATTATATAGCTAGGTCACAGGATCGGACTGTGCAGACACATGAGGTACTATAGTGATCATCCCCACATAGGCATTATATAGCTGGTCACAGGAGGGGACTGTGCAGACACATGAGGTACTATAGTGATCATCCCCACATAGGCATTATATAGCTAGGTCACAGGAGGGGACTGTGCAGACACATGAGGTACTATAGTGATCATCCCCCACATAGACATTATATAGCTGGTCACAGGAGCGGACTGTGCAGACACATAGGGTACTATAGTGATCATCCCCACATAGGCATTATATCAATAGGTCACAGGAGGGGACTGTGCAGACACATGAGGTACTATAGTGATCATCCCCACATAGGCATTATATCAATAGGTCACAGGAGGGGACTGTGCAGACACATGAGGTACTATAGTGATCATCCCCACATAGGCATTATATCAATAGGTCACAGGAGGGGGCTGTGCAGACACATGAGGTACTATAGTGATCATCCCCACATAGGCATTATATAGCTAGGTCACAGGAGCGGACTGTGCAGACACATGAGGTACTATAGTGATCATCCCCTCATAGGCATTATATAGCTAGGTCACAGGAGGGGACTGTGCAGACACATGAGGTACTATAGTGATCATCCCCTCATAGGCATTATATAGCTAGGTCACAGGAGGGGACTGTGCAGACACATGAGGTACTATAGTGATCATCCCCTCATAGGCATTATATAGCTAGGTCACAGGAGGGGACTGTGCAGACACATGAGGTACTATAGTGATCATCCCCTCATAGGTATTATATAGCTAGGTCACAGGAGGGGACTGTGCAGACACATGAGGTACTATAGTGATCATCCCCTACATAGACATTATATAGCTGGTCACAGGAGGGGACTGTGCAGACACATGAGGTACTATAGTGATCATCCCCACATAGGCATTATATCAATAGGTCACAGGAGGGGACTGTGCAGACACATGAGGTACTATAGTGATCATCCCCACATAGGCATTATATCAATAGGTCACAGGAGGGGACTGTGCAGACACATGAGGTACT
The DNA here is from genome assembly GCF_048569485.1 of Anomaloglossus baeobatrachus. Lineage (NCBI taxonomy): Eukaryota > Metazoa > Chordata > Amphibia > Anura > Aromobatidae > Anomaloglossus > Anomaloglossus baeobatrachus. The sequence goes on from NC_134354.1 coordinate 226,459,196, forward strand.
ATAGTGATCATCCCCACATAGGCATTATATCAATAGGTCACAGGAGGGGGCTGTGCAGACACATGAGGTACTATAGTGATCATCCCCACATAGGCATTATATAGCTAGGTCACAGGAGCGGACTGTGCAGACACATGAGGTACTATAGTGATCATCCCCACATAGGCATTATATAGCTGGTCACAGGAGGGGACTGTGCAGACACATGAGGTACTATAGTGATCATCCCCTCATAGGCATTATATAGCTGGTCACAGGAGGGGACTGTGCAGACACATGAGGTACTATAGTGATCATCCCCTCATAGGCATTATATAGCTAGGTCACATGAGGGACTGTGCAGACACATGAGGTACTATATTGATCATCCCCACATAGGCATTATATAGCTGGGTCACAGGAGGGGACTGTGCAGACACATGAGGTACTATAGTGATCATCCCCACATAGGCATTATATAGCTGGGTCACAGGAGGGACTGTGCAGACACATAGGGCACTATAGTGATCATCCCATGACAGGCATTATATAGCTAGGTCACAGGAGAGGACTGTGCAGACACATAGGGTACTATAGTGATCATCCCCTCATAGGCATTATATAGCTAGGCCATAGGAGGGGACTGTGCAGACACATGGGGTACTATAGTGATCATCCCATGACAGGCATTGTACAGCTAGGTCACAGGAGGGGACTGTGCAGAAACATAGGGTACTATAGTGATCATTCCCTGATAGGTATTATATAGCTAGGTTATAGGAGGGGACTGTGCAGACACATAGGGTACTATAGTGATTATCCTCTCATAGCCATTATATAGCTGGTCACAGGAGGGAGCTGTGCAGACACATGAGGTACTATAGTGATTATTCTCTCATAGGTATTATATAGCTGGTCACAGGAGGGGGCTGTGCAGACACATGAGGTACTATAGTGATCATCCCCACATAGGCATTATATAGCTAGGTCACAGGAGGGGGCTGTGCAGAAACATAGGGTACTATAGTGACCATCCCATGACAGGCATTATATAGCTAGGTCACAGGAGAGGACTGTGCAGACACATAGGGTACTATAGTGATCATCCCCACATAGGCATTATATAGCTAGGTCATAGGAGGGGACTGTGCAGACACATAGGGTACTATAGTGATCATCCCCACATAGGCATTATATAGCTAGGTCATAGGAGGGGACTGTGCAGACACATAGGGTACTATAGTGATCATCCCCTCACAGGCATTATATAGCTAGGTCATAGGAGGGGACTGTGCAGACACATGAGGCTATGAGGGGATGATCACTATAGTACCCTATGTGTCTGCACAGTCCGCTCCTGTGACCTAGCTATATAATACCTATGAGGGGATGATCACTGTACTGCCCATGTGTCTTTGTGGCGCCCCTGGGCTTCAGGCGCCACAGGGTATTTCACCACTTTTCAGGGGTAATCTCTATCCCGGGTCAGGTGGGGATTAACCTGCCGGTGTCTTCACAAAACACACATCTACAACAATAAGGTGCTTACTCACAGGGGGTTGGACTAGGGCAGACAGGATAGTTAGCCATCACGAACCATGGGACTTTCCTGTCGCTAGGAGGACAACCACTGGGGGCGGGCACCACATGGGGTAGAAGTAGGTGCAACTGTGGCGCCCCAGGACCTGGTCGCCACAACAGCATTGCCCTTCCAAAGGGTTAATGCTGAGCCTGGAGGTAATGGGGAGGTCCATTGGCCAGCAAGTTTAACATCCCACGCAGTTCTCCCTCCGGCCAGCAGGGGGAGCTCTGAACCTGGAATTCCAGGGAGCATTCCTTAAGTCTGACCTGAGGGAGGAAGTAGCAGACAGTCTGTAGAGAGAAGTGATAGTGAGCAGACGCAGAGTGTGCTGTCCTGTGGATCTGGGGCCTAGAGCTAGACTAGCTTGGCCCAGGGAAGCAGGAGTAGCAGAGAGGCAGCGAAGAGACTCGGACATCGGAGTCTGTGGCCACCAGGGCTTAAAATACTCCCTGGTAGCCGAATCCGAAGGGCAGGAGAGCTGCAAGCACCTGACCCATAAACATCCCGAAGGTACAGCTGCAGCATCAGGGCCCGGTGTGGACTCCAGCAGAGATGCACCAGAGAGGCCCTGCGCAGCCTGCTACAGAGGGAAAGGGACGTACCATCGGTCCGAGCAGCAAAGAGGGCCATTGCTGGATTCAGAGAAGCAGGGTCCTATCATAACAAAGAAAAGCACAGGAGTAGGCCTCATACTCAGCTGGCCAGAAAGATCACCCCAAGTACTTCCACGCCGACCGGATCCCCATCACCACCTGTAATGGTCTCCCAGGACTGGACTGTTCCCAAAGTAAAAGAGGAAAAGGTAAAGAGACTGTTGTTTGTGCCTGGTTCTTTCATTGCCTGTCGGCCCTGTACCGTGTTAGCCACACAACACCATAGACTTTCACGAGCACTAACAGTGTCCCCGGGGCTCCGCTCCACCTGTGGGGAGCAGTACCACCATTGCTGCTATATCATCACCCTGGAGGCCTCACACAGCAGCGGCGGCTTAATAGCCGCAGACCACAGGTGGCGTCACGAACACAAACTTTATTCATCAAGCCACATATTCTACTGACACCCACCAGGGCCACGGAGCCGGGCCCAGCCACCACTGACTACCACCGGACTAGTCCGGCCCGGCACCGGGTGTCCCATAGCCCTGGGGTGGGCGAGTCAACTTTGGCGTCACGAACAGGATTTCATGCCCGGTCCCACCGGGTACTGTGCGTCTGCAGAAACTGTGCTTAAAAGACTGTGTTACTGTTTGCAAACTGCCGCCGCCATTAGCCTCGCCGAGCGCAGGAAGAAGGGGAGCGTGCCTGACAAAGAGCGCGAAGGGAGCGCGCCATCAGAGCAGAGCGCTGTTAACCCCGCGCGACCCAGAAGGGAATTTGAAAAGTGAACGAAGCCTGGTAAGGTTCACTAAGGGGGAAGAAGATGTCCGACTCGGAGGAAGGGCAGGTGGCTGCCATAGCCCGAGACGCCGCGGCACCAGCCGAAGCAATCCCAGTCGCCCCAGCCCCCGCTGTAGCGCCGGTAATGCCGATCACAATGCCGTACATCCCGGGAGCGGAATGGCTGCCGCAGTACTCCGGGGAGTCCCATACCTTGAGCGACTTCAGAGAAAGTCTGCACAGCTTGTTCCGGGTGTATCCGCTGACTGAGAGCCAGAAGGTGGGCATATTAATGGGGCAGCTAGCCGGCGCGGCCCAGCGTGAAGTGAAGTCCTGGCCTGATACAGATAAAGGGACAGCAACCCAGATACTGGCCAAGCTAAAGAGTACTTTTGACACCCGCACCGCAGCAGAAATAAAAATGAGATTCTTCGGGTGCAAACAACGGGCCACAGACAGCATAAGGGACTATGCCTTAAACTTTCAGGAGGCCCTGAAAGCAGTTAAACAGGTGGACCCAGAGAGTGTACGTGAAGAAGACAAACTCCTAACTGAGCAGTTCATAGAGGGGCTCCTGTCAGATGCCCACAGGACCCAGCTGCGTATCATGGTCCTGCAGAACCCTGCTTTGGACTTTGCAAAGTTTAAGGACCAGGCCATCCGGGTACTGAGAGAATCTAGACCGAATGACCCAGTACCCCTCCGGCCTCTTGCTATCACGTACCCCGGGGTGGTGCCTGCAACACGAGCCGCTGCAGGGGCTGAGGCGCAGTCCCTGGATAAGGACCCCACTGCAGAGCTCAGACAGCAGGTCCAGGAGCTGACCAAGACTGTAGCTGCCCTTGCCAAGACCGTGCAGTCTCTACAAGTGACCCCATCGCCTGCAAGAATCGAGTTGGCCTCCAGCCCAGATGACGTCCCATGGATGCGACAGAGGAGGATTCCGCCGACCCGAGGAAAAGATACAGACCGGTATGATTCAACGGGACAACCGATCTGCCGCCGCTGCAGCCAGGCGGGCCACATTGCACGACACTGTCCTTTAAATGGGCCGAGCCTGGGGCCAGGAGCCAACCCCCAGGTGTAAGGAAGCCCGGCTCAACCCCCAGCCGCAGCAAGTATGTGGGAGGACGACCGGTCCTTCCTATTGTGCTGGATGGGATCCCTTTGAATGCCCTCCTGGATACGGGGTCCCAGGTAACAACCATCCCTTATAAACTGTACAAAAGATATTGGGCTGATTCAGACATTGACCATGGCCCAGATGATGATTTAACAATTGTGGCCAGTAATGGTCAGCCCTTACCTCAAATTGGGTATAAAGAAGTAACCATTAAAGTGGGGCGGGTAGAATTGCCATGTCAGGGGATGATAATTGTAGATATTGATCGCAAAGAATCTGACCCACTGCTAACCATTGGTACAAATGTGATAGAAAATTGTATTGCCGAAGTGATAATTTTGTTGCAACAGGCGTCTGAAACTGCCAGCTCCGGGCAGCAGCGTGTCCTACAGAGGGAGATCAGAGCCCTGATGAGGAGGCAGCAGGTAGAGCTGGCCGGAGGAGAAATTGGCAGTGTGAGGGTAAGTGACCCCCTCCCCATTGCAATACCCCCAAGAAGTGAAATGTTGATATGGTGTCGGGCAGCAATAGGCCTCAAGGGTCAGGATTACCATGCCTTGGTAGAACCGGTGTATTCAGACAGTAGGCCTGGAGTCCTGATAGCCAGAGGGGTAGCAGACGTTCGCAAGGGGAGAGTGCCCGTCCGTGTCCTGAATTGTGGGGAGGAGGAAGCCAAATTGCCCCGGTACGCCACTGTAGCAAAACTGTACACTGTCAGCAACAATACCATCAAAGCAGTGGAACCCTTGATCCCGTCCGACCAGGCGGAAGACAATGGCTCCAAGGGGCAGCTGGAAGACTGGTGCCAAAAATTACATGTGGGCACCGACTCCACCCCCTCACACCAAAAGCATGGGGTTTACCGGGTGGTACAGGAGTACGAGCGGGTCTTCAGCAAACACCCCCTAGATTTTGGGCAGGTGAAAGGGGTTAAACATCAAATCCCCACGGGTGATCATCATCCCATTAAAGAGAGATACCACCCTGTACCCCCCGCACAGTATCAGCGTGCCAAAGAGATGTTACGGGAAATGAAGGAGACTGGGGTTATGAGAGATAGTTGTAGCCCCTGGGCAGCTCCACTAGTGCTCGTAAAGAAAAAAGATGGTACAATGAGAATGTGCGTAGATTACAGGCAAATTAACCGCATTACACATAAAGATGCTTATCCACTACCCAGAATAGAGGAGTCACTAACAGCCTTAAAGTCAGCTAACTATTTCTCCACCTTGGATCTCACCAGTGGGTATTGGCAGGTTCCCGTGGCAGAGGCGGACAAGGAGAAGACTGCATTCACGACACCAATGGGCCTCTGCGAGTTCAACTGTATGCCATTCGGGCTCTGCAACGCCCCAGGGACATTCCAAAGGTTGATGGAGTGCTGCTTGGGCCACCACAACTTTGAAACCGTGCTGTTGTACCTGGATGACGTCATAGTCTACTCCAAGACTTATGAAGACAACCTGAGGCACTTAGCAGAAGTGTTTGAGTCCTTGTCGAAATATGGCCTGAAGATAAAGCCGTCCAAATGTCACCTCTTGAAGCCAAAGGTACAGTACCTGGGTCATGTGGTCAGCGCAGAAGGTGTGGCACCTGATCCGGAGAAAGTCACCGTAATCAAGGACTGGCCAAGACCCACCACGGTAAAGGAGGTGCGGCAGTTCCTTGGGCTGGTGGGCTACTACCGAAGGTTCATTGATGGTTTCACAAAGATAGCAGCGCCCCTTCAAGATCTCCTGGTGGGCCAGCCAAAGCAGGCTAAGAAGCAGAGCCCTCCATTTGAATGGAGCAGCCAAATAGAAACATCCTTTGTCCGGCTGAAAGGGGCTCTCACGGGAGAAGAAATTCTGGCCTAACCTGACTACAGCCAGACGTTTGTACTGTATACAGACGCCAGCAACGTGGGACTAGGAGCAGTTCTGTCCCAGGTGCAGGGAGGCAGAGAGAGGGTGATCGCTTACGCCAGTAGGAAGCTTCGGCCCACAGAAAGGAATCCAGAAAACTACAGTTCCTTCAAGCTGGAGTTCCTCACTATTGTTTGGGCAGTGACTGAACGCTTCAAGCACTATCTGGCATCGGCCAAGTTCACCATCTTCACGGACAACAATCCGTTGACACATCTGGCAACAGCCAAGTTAGGTGCGTTGGAACAGCGATGGATGGCCCGGCTGTCTAACTTTGACTTTACCATCAAGTACCGGGCTGGCAAGAAGAATAACAATGCTGATGCGCTGTCCAGAATGCCTCACTTACCCGAGTCTGGAGAAGACCTGGATGAACTCGAAGAGATAGAGTTACCGGCTTTCCATCACCAAGGTGTTTCCCAGTGTGAGCATGCTGTAGGAGTGAAGCGCTCGAGCCAGCACGAGGTCTCGGTCAACCTATTACTCCACCATAATTGGGAAGAGACACAGAACGGTGACCCGGCCGTGCGATTGGTCAAAGAAAAGCTAGCACAAGCTGAGACCCATCTTGGCCCAGATGCTCCAGAAGAAGCCCAGCAGCTGTGGAAGGAGAGGGGACGACTGTTCACATACCAAGGCAAGCTCTGCAAGAGATATGTCAACTGGCGAACGAATGAACTCGTCTGGCAGATAGTGGTCCCACAGAGGGATGCTCCAATGGTCCTAGCAGCTTATCATGGTAATGCAGGACACTTCGGGTGGAAGAAGTTGGAGACCCTACTCCGTGATCGGTTCTACTGGGTGCACATGAGAAAGACAGTCGAGAAGTGGTGCCGAGACTGTGGTCCGTGTAACCTGAGGCGGAAAGATGATGCCAGCCAGAGGTCTCCCCTACAGCCAATTGTCACGAAGCAGCCCCTGGAGTTGGTGGCCCTGGACCACGTGAAGTTAACACCAAGCCGGTCAGGCTATGTGTACGCCCTCACCATTGTGGACCATTACTCTCGTTTCCTGGTAGTAGTGCCCGTGAAGGACCAGACAGCCAGAACAGCAGCTAGAGCATTTCAGGCATACTTTTGTCGACCTCACGGTTACCCTGAAAGGGTACTGACTGATCAAGGTCCTGCATTCGAGGCAGAAGTGTTCCAAGAGTTCTGTAACATGTACGGTTGTAAGAAAATCAGAACCACACCGTACCACCCCCAAACCAATGGATTGTGCAAGAAGATGAACCATGTGGTTATTGATATGCTCAAGACTCTACCTCTGGAAGAAAGAAACCAATGGCCAGAGAAGTTACCAGATCTGGTAGACCTGTACAACCATATCCCGGTAAATTCGACCAACTGCAGCCCTGCTTACCTGATGCGAGCAAGACCTGGCAAGTTACCTGTAGACTTTGAGATGGGGACTGTGTCACCTGAAGCGGTTCAGGAGATAGAAGATTGAGATACAGAGCGACAACAGCAGTACCGCAAGGTCCAGGAATGCGTAGAAAGGAGCCTGTCTCAAGCAAGAACGAGACAAGAGCAGCATTACAATCAAACAGCTCCAGCAACTCCCTTAGCACCTGGAGAACAGGTCCTCAAGAAAAAGCGGAGGGCGCATAAATTAGATGATCAGTGGGAGAATGAACCCTACACCATTATCCCCTCCAACTTTGACAATAGTAAGGTATGCCTCATAAGCAAAGATGAAGGCAAGACCTATCAAGCAGTTTCTCGAGACCGCCTGAAAGCATGCCCCGAACGGTGCAGAATCCAAAAAGAAGTAGAAGAAGTACAAGAATGTCCCCAAAGTCCAGAAAAAGAGGAAGAGATGATCCAAACAATCCTTGGAAAATTCCCCAAAACTTGGACCCGAATAAACAATGCCATAGTGGTACCAGTGTTGACGTTCCCGCAGTTGGTCGAGCCAGAAACAGAAGAGGTTCCAGATCCACCTAAAGAACCGTCCGCTCCAACACGAGATGACACGCCAGCAGTGGAACAGGAGAATCAACCCCCTGTCAGTGGTGAACCTGTCATACCCTTGGCGACTCTTAGACCACATAGGCAATCATCACGCTTACCTATCAGGGTTAGGCCTACCTGTAGTGCTGAGGTAGAAGACACACCAAGTAGTCAGGGACAAACACCAGAGCTACGCAGGTCTCAACGCAGCACTCGGGGACAGCCCCCTCCAAGGTATAGAGAGTAAAAAGAAAGAGTACTTATTAGAATGTAAATAGTTATGTGAAATGTCTGTAATGTTGTGTACAAAATGTTTTTCTTTTTTGATTGAGAAAATAGACAATTGGGCCACTGGACTATGGGTGGCCAACACCTAGCTGTACATAGTTAGCACCAGTGTGCTCAGCACCCCTGAAGAAAAACCCGTCCGGCGTGCATAGAGTGGGGTCATCAATGCTCTGACGCACGCCCAGAGCCTACGTTGGGGGTTTTATCGTGGCGGGTCCCCCATGGAGCAGTGTAATGGACACCCGGCAGGGAGCCACACTGGACTCTTATAGTTGTTTAAGGTTGTAACATGTATGTCTTGTTTTGTTTTCTACAGTCCGGGAGTACTGAATTTAACTAAGGGGGAGTGTGGCACCCCAGGACCTGGTCGCCACAACAGCATTGCCCTTCCAAAGGGTTAATGCTGAGCCTGGAGGTAATGGGGAGGTCCATTGGCCAGCAAGTTTAACATCCCACGCAGTTCTCCCTCCGGCCAGCAGGGGGAGCTCTGAACCTGGAATTCCAGGGAGCATTCCTTAAATCTGACCTGAGGGAGGAAGTAGCAGACAGTCTGTAGAGAGAAGTGATAGTGAGCAGACGCAGAGTGTGCTGTCCTGTGGATCTGGGGCCTAGAGCTAGAGTAGCTTGGCCCAGGGAAGCAGGAGTAGCAGAGAGGCAGCGAAGAGACTCGGACATCGGAGTCTGTGGCCACCAGGGCTTAAAATACTCCCTGGTAGCCGAATCCGAAGGGCAGGAGAGCTGCAAGCACCTGGCCCATAAACATCCCGAAGGTACAGCTGCAGCATCAGGGCCCGATGTGGACTCCAGCAGAGAAGCACCAGAGAGGGCCTGCGCAGCCTGCTACAGAGGGAAAGGGACGTACCATCGGTCCCAGCAGCAAAGAGGGCCATTGCTGGATTCAGAGAAGCAGGGTCCTATCATAACAAAGAAAAGCACAGGAGTAGGCCTCATACTCAGCTGGCCAGAAAGATCACCCCAAGTACTTCCAGGCTGACCGGATCCCCATCACCACCTGTAACGGTCTCCCAGGACTGGACTGTTCCCAAAGTAAAAGAGGAAAAGGTAAAGAGACTGTTGTTTGTGCCTGGTTCTTTCATTGCCTGTCGGCCCTGCACCGTGTTAGCCACACAACACCATAGACTTTCACGAGCACTAACAGTGTCCCCGGGGCTCCGCTCCACCTGTGGGGAGCAGTACCACCATTGCTGCTATATCATCACCCTGGAGGCCTCACACAGCAGCGGCGGCTTAATAGCCGCAGACCACAGGTGGCGTCACGAACACAAACTTTATTCATCAAGCCACATATTCTACTGACACCCACCAGGGCCACGGAGCCGGGCCCAGCCACCACTGACTACCACCGGACTAGTCCGGCCCGGCACCGGGTGTCCCATAGCCCTGGGGTGGGCGAGTCACAACCATCACACTTAGGCTATGTGCCCACGGGCGCTCGTACCTGCGGATGTATCTGCAGGTACGAGCGCATGTTTCCCGCAGCTGCCCGACGGCGTCCGCAGTTATTTTTAGCTGCTAGATTACAGCGGAATAGCTGCGGGAAACATGCGGACATTCATGCGGCTTACCTGCGTACGTCCCGACCTCTTATCTCCATAGCGGAGGGCCGGGACATCCGCAGGTAATTCCGCATGAATAATTGACATGCAATTATACATGCGGATGCCTACATCCGCAGCATGTCCGGCAGCCGCACTTTCCGCAGCGTGGACACAGCACTCCCCATGTCCCATAAGATAACATGGGGAGTGACTGTACATGCTAAAACCTGCGGATTTATCTGGAAAATCCAGAAAAATCCGCATTTTTTTCGCGACAAAATCCGCAGAAACAAGCTCCCGTGGGCACATAGCCTTACAGCAGAACCTTCCTGGGCACAGCTTGGGATAACATCTAGCACTGACAACTGCAGTTAGTGTTTCTCTCTCTTCGTGGACCCGTGGCTTGGAACAGGAGGCTCGGTCCCGATTCCGGATACCAACCGAGGGACACTTCACTAAAAGACTTTCACGGGCACTGGTAGTGACCGCCGACTATCCGGGATCGTGGCAGAGATCGGTACTCTGGGCCAGTGTCTGAACAACTTCTGATTAAAAGACCTGGAACCGCAGCCCCTGTCTCTGCCTCTCCTTTACAAGCGCCAGCGCCGCGGCTCCAGCAGGGACTTCCACCACCCCCGTCATCCTCCCCAGGGTAATCCCGCTCCTTCTGTGGGGAGCAACATCATCCCGGCTGCACCCAACATCTACCTCGGTGGGAGACCCTGTTGTGGCAGCCCCCATTTCTGGTCACGTACCACAGGTGGTGTCACGATCATCTAATAGACTTTCCTAACCGTAACTACCACCCCCATCCTCGATCCTGCCTCCCTACCACCCTCCAACCCTCCTTTCTGTATGCCTTGGTCCACTGGAACCGAGCCAGGCCACCCCATGACGACACAGAGGATCTGCACCCCCGGCCTGGCAATGAGTAGGTTAAAACACCTGCCCCATTGGGCGCTACATCTGCACAGTCCCCTCCTATGACCTAGCTATATAATGCCTATGATGGGATGATCACCATACTGCCCTGAGGGGATAATCACTATAGGTATTATATAGCTAGGTCATAGGAGGGGGACTGTGTCTCGGACGTGTACCGCCCCAGCAGCGGTCGAACCGCTTGGATCCGGGTGTCGCTACTCCGTGGCCCTAGGGTCACCGGACCTGGGGGCTCGGGGTCACTCCGAAACGTGATGGGGGGTTATTTACAGAGGAGTTAGGTAGTTCGTGACGACACCCGTGGTGTGCGGTAATAGAAAGTACCGCCGCTGCCATTGGGAGTACCCGGGGTGATGGAGTGGGGCAGCCAGATGATGTTACCCTCCACGGGTAGGGAAAGGCACTGGGACCCTGGATGGTGGGATGGATTGCAGGGGAAGCGCAGACTCGCTGGTAGCAGGGGTTAATCAGGTACTCACTCAGAAGGAAAGCAGACACTGACAACGTGGTAAACCAAGTCTCTGGGTGCCGCTGCCCTCTTGGGGGAGCTCGTCTGGGTTCCGTCCCCTGCAGCACTGCCTGATGGTCTGGTGCCTGTCTCCGTGCACAGAATTTTAGAAGTGTCCAAGTGGCCCGTGAGCTTGAAGCTGTCCGGGACCCGCTCCCTACTATGGGTAGTAGAGGAGCTTACGCTTGGGATTTCAGTAGGCTGCTTTCTTTGGAAAGTCCTATCCGCCCCGTTGCGCTAGTGGTCCCGATCTCTGAGCTTCATGGGAACAGTCCATAAAGGCCCTGTCCTCCACAGGTTAGTTGCCGGGTTGCTTGAAGCCTCTCCTCAACCTAGGGTCCAGTACCCTGACGTGCTTTTGTACCGTCACCGTGCCAGCGGCCGAGCTGCTCGGATCCGGAACAGCGTTGGCTCCAGGGGTCTCCAGACTCGGGGGGTTCGTGTGGACACTCGAGTTTGAAAAGGGGAGTATGTACAGGGGAGTTAGAAGTTCGTGACGCCACCCACGGTGCATGATAAGGTGGGATACCACCGCTGCTGTTGGGGAAAGGGGGAGCCCGGTGGCGATGGTACGGCAGCAAGGTGTTTAAGCCCTCCGTGGGTAGGGGGTTTGTGCCCCGGGGCCCGGTGTTGGTGGTGCAGGAGTGGGGTGCCGTTGGGAAAAGGAAGGGTTTCTGCGTACTCGCTCAGTCCAAGAATACTGACACCGACAGCTTGTAAACCAGAATTCTGAGCACCGCTGCAGCAAGGAGGGAGCACGCTTGGATCCGTGCCCTTGGTGTTGCTTGTTAGCCTGTGGCCTTTTCCGTGGCACCTTGTTCACTGTTTGGACCCTATAGTGTGGAACTAGTCGGGTCCCGCTCACCCATATGGCTAACGGAGTGAGCTTGCTTTCAGGGTTTACGCTTGGGATTTGGTGGACTGTGTTTTGTAGGGAAAGTCCTATCCCATCAGTGCGCTAGTACCCCCGATTTTGGAGCGGGTGAGGGATGAATCTTGAAGACTTCACCCCCGTCAGGTAAATTACCAGGACGCTTGAAGCTACTTCCCGGTCTAGGGTCCGTCGTGCCCTGGCCCCTGCCCGGAGATGGCTCAAGGCCGCTGGCTGCCCTCCTCAGCAATCCGTGCCCCTTGACACGATCCCCTGCGACCAGGGTTCCAGCTCCTACCAGGCCCAGACCAACGTCTGCCACCTAGTGCTCAAGGAGCCCTGCTCCAACACGGTGACCTCTCCCTTTGAGAGTCACCACTCAACCTCCTACTCCTTCCACTCCTTTTTCAGTTCTCTTTCACCTTTTCACTTTCCCCTACCAACCTCCCAAGTGGGTGGCCCTATTCCCTTCAGGCCCCCCAATGATGTGTCTGGTGGGTGTATCTGGTGGGTGTGGTGACCTGATAGGCCAGGGCGTCACACTTTTGGCCCCAGACCGGCTTTTGGACTGCAGCTGCCGACCGTCCTCCTCGACTAGCCAGGCACCCAGTCCCAATATCCCGCAACTGGATCTCCGACTCCTCCGGGTCCAGACCACTGTCTTTGACCTAATCTGCTTCTTCCCTGGGAGCTCTAACTCCCAGCTTCCCTGAGCTCCTCACTGCTCGAGGGCTATCACTGTTCTGACTTGTCACCTCCCGCCTACCTGCCTGACCCCTAGATGGGCGGCCCTATTCCAGCACAGCAGCCCACTGGTGTGCCTGACAGGGTGTGGTGTGAGGTGTGATTAGGATTTTTAGATGCATGTGGAGGTAGTGCTCCAAGTTGAGAACCAAGATGGGTTGAGTCCTGCACTGGGAGTTAAAGAGCGTGCAGTACCCTGTGACGACCTGACTAGTCCAGACACATGGGGTACTATAGTGATCATCCCTCCATCTAATATATAAAGCTCAGTGTATGTATGTACAGTATGTATGTATGTATGTATGTGAGTATGTATGTATGTCCGCTAAAGGAATTTGCACCGTCGCATTTACAATCATGAAATTTTGCACAGACGCCCCATGTGACTCAGGGAACGTCATAGGCTATGTTTGGGCGGGAAAATTTAAGCCCGTGCTTTCCAGTTACTCTACAAAAATCCTGCAGCCATTAAACTGAATGGACCTGGGAGCTGCAGGCTATAAATAGCAACTGTCAGTGGTTGCTATAGGAACAAAATAAACTGTTAGTATAACAAGCTTATGTGTGAGGTAAAAAGATGTCAGTGGTGAAACGGATAAAGAGAGACAGAGAGACAGAGACACAGACAGACAGACGGGCAAAGAGACAGCCGGGTAAAGAAACAGCCCTGGAAAGAGACAGCCTTGGAAAGAGACAGACTGGCAGAGAGACAGACTGGGTAAAGAGACAGACCGGGCAAAGAGACAGCCGGGCAAAGAGACAAATGCCCAAAGAGACAGACCTGGAAAGAGACAGACCGGGCAAAGAGACAGACCGGGCAAAGAGACAACCGGGCAAAGAGACAGCCGGACAAAGAGACAGCCGGACAAAGAGACAGCCGGGCAAAGAGACAGCCAGGCAAAGAGACAGACCTGGAAAGAGACAGACCGGGAAAGAGACAGACGGGCAAAGAGACAGACGGGCAAAGAGACAGACGGGCAAAAAGACAGACGGGCAAAGAGACAGACGGGGAAAGAGGCAGGCGGGGAAAGAGGCAGGCGGGGAAAGAGACAGACGGGGAAAGAGACAGACGGGGAAAGAGATAGACCAGGCAAAGAGACAGACCGGGCAAAGAGACAGATGGGAAAGAGACAGCCCTAAAAGGAGGCAGCCGTGCAAAGAGGTAGCCGGGCAAAGAGGCAGCCGGGCAAATGTCACGGGCGGGGAGGAGGACGCTGCGCTCACCACGCTCGGGTCCGGCACTGCTGCTGTTGCTGCTTGCTGCTTGGTGGCTCGAGCGGTGGGCCGGATCCGGGGACTCGAGCGGCGCTCCTCGCCCGTGAGTGAAAAGGGGAATGGTTTTGGGGATTTATTGTCCGTGACGCAACCCACGGTTGTGGTGAGGTTGTGACACCACCGCTGCTCTGGACGGGGATCCCGGGAGCGATGACAGGGAGCAGAGCAGTTGTTGTTTTCCCCTCTGTGGGTAGGGGGTTAGTTGTCCCGGGGCCCGTTGAGGGAGGAATGTGTGGCAGGTGGGTTACAGGACCTGGTGAGGTGCAGAATCGCGGGGGGCAGCGCGGTGCCGCACGGCACAGTGGTACTCACTCAGCCAATGATGAATGCAAAGTCCTTGGTAAAACACACGGCTGGATGGACGGGTCCCACTGACGGCTGCGGTGGTTTCTGCTCTCCCGGTAGGTTGGCGGTAACTGTCTTTCCTTGCACCTTTAGTATGTTCTTGGTACTGATGGCTTCCCACCGGTAACCCGCTCCCCAACTTAGATGGATGCTGAGGGAGCCCCTTTTGCCCGCAGGCTCTGGCCCTGGGAACTGTAGCCTTGGCGGTGACTGTATTTCCCTTCACGGTGTGAGCTGTTGCCTTCTATCGGGTCTTGACTGCTGGGAAACCCAGGAGGTTCCCTTCGCTGACGAATTTGACCGGTTTTAGGATAAAACTCCTATATCGTGACTAAATAATATCGTCATACTATGACTGGATAACATCCCTTTAGTGTAACTATATAACACTACAATACTATGATTGGGTAATACATCTATACTGTAATGGACTAAAACCACCATACTGTGACTGGATAACAGCCCTATACTGTAACTGACTAATACCACCATACTGTGACTGTATAATAACACCATACTATAGCTAAATAATGCTACAATACTATGACTGGATAACACCCCTTTACTATAATTAAATACTACAATACTATGATTGGATAATACTTTTATACTGTAATAGACTAACAGTTGTCTCTTTCTCAAAAAAACATCTGACTGCACTGCTTGCCAACAAGGATTTTGCCACCATTATTGTTTGCCAGAGGGATCAAATACTTATTTCTCTCTACAAAATGCAAATAAATGTATATAATTTATAAAATGTGATTTTCTGGATTTTATTTTGGATATTCTCTCACTGTTAAAATTAACCTACCCTTAAAATTACAGACTGTTCATGTCTTTGTCAGTGGGGAAACTTACAAAATCAGCAAGGGATCAAATAATTATTTCCTTCACTGTAAAACTTCAATATTATGACTTGATAACACCCCTATACTGTTACTGACTAATACCACCATACTGTGCCTGGATAATACAACCATACTGTGACTGGATAATACCACCATACTGTAAATGAATTATTCCATCTTATCATGATTGCTAAACTATCTTGATCAGACCGCTACAATCTAATTGCATAATGGTACAATAATGTAACCGCCATAGCATACAGTCCCTGACAGAAGTTATGTCGCTTATCCATGTTATGTAAATAAAAGCTTAGAACCTGACTTTAAATTCATCCATTGGTTTTATAAATTACTCTTTTAAAAGCTGAAACCCTCCCAAATTTGGTTTAGGTTATGAAAATAAAGTTGTTGCAAAGCTGAAATATTGATCATTTAATGAACACAGAAAGGTCAGATTTTGGCAAGACAAAAGTTTTGTCACCAACAGAAAGTAATGTGCAATTCAAACAAATAATTAACTTCTAATACAAAGATATGTTGCATAACATTGGTGAATGAAGTTGTGGTGCTATTAGAGCCATATCTAATATTTTGTGTGACTTCCACGAGCTTGAAGGACTGCATCCATGCGGTTCAACAATCATTGATGCAATTTATTGATGAAGTCATCAGGGATAGCAAAGAATGCAGTCTTACATGCCTCCCAGATCATGGTTTTGTCTTCCAAGCTTCCTATTTCATCCTACCCCAAACATGCTCAATGATGTTCATGTCTGGTGACTGGGCTGGCCAGTCCTTGAGCACATTGATCTTCTTTGCCAGGAGGAACTTTGTTGTAGAGATGGATGTATGAGATGGAGCACCATCCTGCTGCTGAATTTGACCCCTTTTATGATTGGGAATGTAAGAGGTAGCTAATACTTCTTGATATTTTAGGCTATTGATATTGCCTTCCACCTTGCAAATGCTTCGCACACCCCCATACTGAATGTAACCCCAGACCATGATCTTTCCACCACCAAACTTAACTGTTTTCGGGATCCATATGGGCTCCAGTAGGTGTCCTGCAGTATTTGTTGCGACTGTGGTGTAATTCAACTGAAGAGTCATCAGAGAAATCCACCTTCTGCCACTTTTCCAGCGTCCATCTGTTTAGCAGGCTGTGGGACTTGGCAAATGCCACACGTTTTTTTAATTGCCTTTTTGTTTAGTGCTGGCTTCTGGGCACTGATTCGACCATGGAGGCCATTTTGAGACAGAATCCTACAAACTGTTCTAGTTGACACAGGGATTTGAGGTGACCAGGCCTTTTGGAGCTCTGCTGCAGTGGAAGAGGGGCTGTCTTTGGATTTTCTAACCAACAAACGTTCCTCCTGAGCAGTTGTCTTGCGGAGTCTGCCGGACCTGGGCTTGTCAAAAACATATCCAGTCTTTTCAATTTTTTTTTTAATTCTTTGTACTTGACGCTGAGACACATTCAAGGTGCCTGCCACCTCTGCAGTGGATCTGGTCTTCAGCCTCTTGATAATCAAGGCTTTAGTCGCAGGGTGGATTTTTGGCATGTTGTCAAAGATCAAGTTGCAGTTCAACTGAAGGTCTGGGGTGCTGGGTTTCTTTTTATACACACACTCACTAATTAATCGATCATGTAGTGAGCACAGGTGAGGATGTAAACTAGGATTGGGTGCATTATATGGCAAGGCGACAAAACTTTTGTCTTGCCAAAATCTGACCTTTCTGTGTTCATTAAATGATCAATATTTCAGCTTTGCAGCAACTTTATTTTCATAACCTAAACCAAATTTGGGAGGGTTTAAGCTTTCAAAAGAGTAATTTATGAAATCAATGGATGAATTTAAAGTCAGGTTATAAGGTTTTATTTACATAACATGGATAAGCGACAGAACGTTTGTCAGGGACTGTACATAATATTGCCCTTGTGTTTCTGTATAAAATCACTTCAGGAATTAATTCACTGTCGCCAGTGGCGTATCTAGAGTTCAATGGGCCCAGGTGTAAAATTTGGACCTGCTCCCCCCTACCCCCGTGTCCTCTCACCTCCTCCCAGTTTGTAGTACAGCATAATTATGCTGACACTTGGATCTTTCCCTCAGCACCCTGCCCTCCCATGGTCTTCTATACATATTTACCTCAGCACCCAGTTTCCCCATGCTCTGATATCCCTCTTTCCTTCAGCACCAGCACCCAGCTTTCCCATGTTCTGCTATACATCTTTCCCTCAGCACCCAGCTTTCCGATGTTCTGCTTTGCATCTTTACCTCAGGATCCAGCTTACTGATGCTCTGCTTTACATCTTTACCTCAGCACCCAGCTTGTCCTTGATATCAGAGCATGGGAAAGCTGGGTACTGAAGGAAAGATGTATAGCAGAGCATGGGAAAGCTGCATGCTGAGGGAAAGATGTGTTATAGAACATGGGAAAGCTTTGTGTTGAGGGAAAGATGTTTAGTAGAGCATGGGAAAGTGGGGTTCAGGGACAAATGTATAGCAAAGCATGCAGAAGCTGGGTCCCAAGGGAAAGAGCCATATTCCTTCAGCATCCAGCTTTCCCATCCCATGCTTGTATCTTTGTCCCCATCCTTGTTTATGTTCCTGTCCTTGTATATGGCCCCAGTCACCTTTTTTTCTGTACGTATTTGTGCTAAAAATAACAAGATTTATTAATTTTGCATATAAAATGGTAGGGTTTTTTTTAATGGTGCACGAGTTTTGCCATTTTTAAGTGGGTTTTTCTGGTGCTTTTAGTGTTATTTATGCTTTTTAATGTCTGAATTTTATCACTAAAATGTCGTATGAACACAGTCATTTCTTCACACAAATGCAGACATTCACACTATATTTGTTATATATTTATGTTATATACTGTATATGTGAGCATTTTTAAACACACTGTATATACAAAGAAATAAGAAGATTGAACGTCTGACAGCAAACCATGAAGATGAGGAGAGCCGTCCACCATCATAGGACATCAATGGGGCATCATCAGCTACAGGGCAGTGGGGAGAGGGCAGGAGAGTGCAGCTGTGAGGGGGCAAATAGGAGGATAGAAGAGGGTAGTGGTGGAGGGGGCAAGAGAGTGCATTTGTGAGGGGCAAATACGAGGATAGGTGGAGAAGAGAAGAGGTGATTGGGGGAAGGGGAGCAGGAGAGAGCAGCTGTGAGGGGCAAATAGCAGGATAGGTGAAGCAGAGAAGAGGGGACTGGGAAGGGGTAAAGAGAGTGAATCTGTGAGGGGCAAATAGGAGGATAGGTGAAGGAGAGAATAGGGGAGTGGGGGAGGGGGCAAGAGAGTGCATCTGTGAGGGGCAAATAGGAGGATAGGTGAAGGAGAAAAGAGGGTACTGGGAAGGGGGCAAGAGAGTACATCTGTGAGGGGCAAATAGGAGGATAAGTGAAGGAGAGAAGAGGGGAGGGGGCAAGAGAGTGCATCTGTGAGGGGAAAATAGGAGGATAGGTGAAGGAGAGAAGAGGGGAGTGGGGAGGGGGCAAAAGAGTGCATCTGTGAGGAGCAAATAGGAGGATAGGTGAAGGAGAGAAGAGGGGAGGGGGCAAGAGAGTGCATCTGTGAGTGTCAAATAGGAGGATAGGTAAAGGAGAGAAGAGAGGACTGGGGAGGGGTTAAAAGAGTTCATCTGTGAGGGGCAAATAGGAGGATAGAAGAGGGTAGTGAGGCTAGAGACATCATTCAGGGAGCTCCAGTACTCACTTCAGGTCGCATTGTGTCCTCTGGAGCCTCCCCTCCTGTTAGTGCCGACTATAGATCGATGACATGCAGGAGGGAGGGATACAATCTCCTCAGAGGTTTCTTGTATTTTTGCAGCACTCACGGTGCCGGTGGGTGGGGCTTACTGCTGTAACTCCGGAGCAGTGAGTGCAGAGGATGGCTTTGCTGAGGCAATAATCAGTTTTTCTCCCTTCTTCTTATAGATGGGAAGGGCGGAACTTACATGGAACATACAGTGTCTGTGCTGTATTCTGGAGGAGAGACTGTCAGAGCCAGGCCCCAGCGAGGGATCTACTGTTTTGAGTTGCTGATTACATGAGTGAACACCTGGAGAGGCAATTTAGGACTGGTGATTAGACTGTTTGGGACTATGTCTTTGGGAGATTGGGCAAGTGATGAATATGGTTAATATGGTTCTATATGCTGATGGAATAGGGTGGGTCAGGTTGCGACTGAAATCTGATCCCTGGTCTCTTCTACAAGTTACCAATGTTGGTGCATACTGGTCGACTTGTGCTGCCCCCGTGCAGGCAGCCGGCGCTGCTCGGATCCGGGCCTTCAGGGGTGGTGGCTCGAGGGTCTCCAGACCCGGGGGTCTCGCGGACACACCGAATAAATGGGGGGCCGTAGATATACGGGCTAGGCCGTAGTAAGTTTGTGACGCCAACCACGGTGTGTGGTGAGGTGGGACACCACCACTACTGTTATGGGGCACCCGGGAGAGATGTTGTGCAGCAAGTTGTTAACCCCTCCGTGGGCAGGGATGGTAGCTGCCCCCGGGCAGGCAGCCGGCGCTGCTCGGATCCGGGCCTTCAGGGGTGGTGGCTCGAAGGTCTCCAGACCCGGGGGTCTCGTGGACACGCCGAATAAATGGGGGGCCGTAGATATACGGGCTAGGCCGTAGTAAGTTTGTGACGCCAACCACGGTGTGTGGTGAGGTGGGACACCACCACTGCTGCTATGGGGCACCCGGGAGAAATGTTGTGCAGCAAGTTGTTAACCCCTCCGTGGGCAGGGATGGTAGCCCCGGGACCCGGTGACTCGGTGCAGGGGATAGCGACCGCAGAGAGTGTTGGTGTACTCACTGTTAATAAACCACACAAGTCTCTGGTAAACCAAGGTGATGGTGGCCTGTGCCACGGCTGATTTCGATCGGGTCCCCCACCCAGCTGGTGGTAAGGTGGACTTTCCTAGTATGAAACTCAGGAGTCCGCTCCCGGCTGGATGTGGCCTAAGGAGCCGTGCCCGCAGATGCTGGCCCGTGGGATCTATGGGCCCTGGCAGTGACCTCTTATCCCTATTGGTGGGCTGTTGTCTTCTATGAGGGACTTTGGATGGGACAGGACCTCTAGTCCTGGCCTCAATCGGTTAATTAACCAGTTCTGCTTGGTTCCGGTCCTGGCTTCAGGGTCCAAGTACCCCCCTTTGTGCTACGGTTTCCGGGTCGGTTCCCTCGTGTCAGTGCCGGCGGGCTACAACCCTGTCCCGGTCCACCTCGGTTCTGCCAAGCCGTCTTCCCGTCTCCTGCTGACGGAGACCACTGTCTGCCTCCTAGCCAGTGGCACTAGGGCTCCTACGCTGGTACCGTTCAACTCGAACTTTACTGCTGGAGCTACACTTAGCTCCAGCCCACACTCCTCTCCAAACTGAACTCTAAACACCTTCTGCTGTTTTCCCGCCGCAGGCTGTCTGGACCCCTGGGTGGGCATGTCCCAACCACCTGGTCATGCCCACTGGTGTGTCTATCTTTCCCTAAGGGGGGGTGACTAGGGTTTCTGGTTGGCTGTATGTTTCCTAGTGAGGGAACGGTGTAATGCGGGGACCTATTTGTGACTACCTGGTTTTGCCAGGGCGTCACAGGCTTACTTGGGTATGTATCCAGCTTTATCTTCATGTCTATGAACAAGTGTTTGGTTTGATTGAGGTCTGGGGACTATGGGGGACAATGCAGCACCTCTGCATCATTGTCATTGAACAATTTCTTCGCTAATCTCGACGTATGCATTGGGTCATTGTCCTGCTGAAACACTATGTCTTCCTTTTCATACCAATAGTCCTCGAGTGTATGAAGTAACTCATCTTGTAGGATACTCACATATAGCTAAGCATTAAGACCACCATTGTTCCTGGTCAAGTATCCAATACCTTTGGCTGTGAAACAACCCCATATCATCAGGCTTCCTCAACGAAACTAAACAGTTCCTTCAATTTCTCGATCCGTTAGCCCCATTTTCCCTTTTTTCTTCCAGACCCATTTACACCCATCAGAGCCTAATGTATTGACTTTTGTCTCATCTCTCCAAATCACCCGTTTTCAATCTTCTACTGTCCACTTTTCTGAAAACTCAAGCTGACTCTTTTCATGAGGATATTGAAGTTGAGGCTTCTTCACCTTTTTTTCTGCTACCATGCCAGACTCGTGTAACGTGCGTCATATGCTGCTTGCATGGAAGTCTGTGATCTCACTATTACAAAGTATATGAACCACTTCCTCTGCCATATTTGTTGCACCAGAACTCATAGACCTTGTCATGATCTGACTTGTGGACTCCGATATTTTGCCTGGACATCCACCTCTTGCCTTTTAAATGAATAGATGGACTTCATTTCGTATTCTTCCAACTGACATGGCACTCACATGATTAAGGTAGGCAATTTTCTTGGTCGAAAGATCGCTATTTATGAGCTGGATGATGCTGTTTCTCTTTTCTTGGGAAATCTTCTTCATGGCTTCTCCTCAATTCAATCCAGTAACATATTGCTTGGGAATCAACCATATCACACCAAGCTATTAGGGAATGTGAGAACAGGTTGTAATTTGTAGTATAAAGGAAGAAACAGATTTTTCCACCACCAGGAGCAAAACAGTAACAATGCAGTGACATGACAAGAATCTGCATAACTAATCATATGCTAAATAGCTGCCAGTCAATTTTATGTATGAGATAGCCAAGTAGATTGTCTATAAAATTGAGATAGTCTCATGCTCAAAGCTATAGGGAATAGTCAGATATGAAGCCTGAAAGTAAAAAGTTCAAAACAAACAGTGTTACCCTTTTGCTCATCAGTGTATGTTTTAGGCCACATTCACACATTCAGTGGTTTCCATCAATATTTGTAAGTCAAAACCAGGAGTAGGTAAAAAAAGCAGAAGTGCTGACGTGGTTCTATTAGGGTATGTTCACACGTGGCATCTTTTTTTTTTACCACAAAGATGCATTTTTGTCCCGAAAAACACACCAAAAACGCATGCGGCAAAAACAAAAAAAAAAACCGCAATGTGTTTTTGACGTGTTTTTACCGCGTTTGGCCCAATGTGTTTTTTATGTCAAATCCATTGACTAGAATGGCTCAAAAACGCTGGAAAAACGCAAAAAGAATTGACATGCTACATCTTGGGTGCATCTTCAAAAACACAGCCAAGATGCAGTCAACAAAAGATGCACAGTGTGGACAGCAAAATTGAAATTTCATAGACTTTGCAGGGAGAAGGAAATGCATGCATTTTGGTGCATCTTTGTGACCTCAAAAACACACCAAAAACGCAGCAAAAGATGCAGTGTGTGAACTTAGCCTTATACTTTTTCTCTGATTGTTCCAATTCTGATTTTGGCTTACAAATATTGATCAAATACTAAATGTGTGACCCTGGCCTTATGAACATGCACACACTCGCACATGGGTAAAGTAAAATGGAGAAAGACATTCTATATGGAGAAGATGTGCCCGCACTCAACTTGCCCCATTACAGACTTGTGACCCTAGCCCCAAAACCAAAAACAATACTTTGAACCTGACTCCCTAACAGGCTGTCGAGGGGTTTTTCGTACTTCCTGAAGGACCAGAGGGAAGGTCGCCATACATTGCCTACAAGGGGAAAGAAAGGTGCATAGGATGATACAACAACCTACAGTCCCTGACAGAAGTTCTGTCGCTTATCCATGTTATGTAAATAAAAGCTTATATATTTCACATGTAAAGTGCCATGGAATTGATGGCGCTATAATACTAAATAATAATAATAATAACCTGACTTTAAATTCATCCATTGGTTTAATAAATTACTCTTTTGAAAGCTGAAACCCTCCCAAATTTGGTTTAGGTTATGAAAATAAAGTTGAAGCAAAGCTGAAATATTGATCATTTAATGAACACAGAAAGGTCATATTTTCATAACCTAAACCAAATTTGGGAGGGTTTCAGCTTTCAAAAGAGTAATTTATAAAAACCAAAGGATGAATTTAAAGTTAGGTTATAAGCTTTTATTTACATAACATGCATAAGCGACAGGACTTCTGTCAGGGACTGTAGAGTCAGAAAACTAAAAATATTGAGATAAAGTGAAAGGAATAGGTTCTGGGATGAAGAAAAAAAAAAAAAAGGAAAACAATTTACAGCAGGCACACATTTGGTATTTACCAAAAAGGAAACCCATAAGCTGAAGGGCTGGAACTCCCTGAAACAACAGCAGCAAAGTGCAGAGAACGGTGAACAGTCATGGCTGAAAATATTGGCACCCTTGAAATTGTTTCAGAAAAAAAGTATTTGTCCTAGAAAATTATTGCAATTACACGTGTTTTGTTATATACATTTTTTTCCTTTGTGTGTATTTTAACAGCACAAAAAAAAATACAAATTGGACATAGTTTCACGCAAAACCCCAAAAATGGGCCTAGGGCGCAAACTTAGCTTTCTGACACTGGGCACTACATTGTAACCAAATGTAGCACACAATTAAAGAATATAACATTACTGCTGTAGGAATATTTGGAAAAGAGATACTTACTGTAGCTTATGTATTTGCCAATCCATGTGAGCCAAGTTCCAACAACAAGGTGATCTCTTGTATACTGGGACCCTAACTTGAAATGCCAAGGCACCCAGTGCCAGAAGCAGCAAATTCACCCCAAAACAACCTTGAACCTTCACCATATTTGACTGTAGGTACTGTGTTCTTTTCTTGGTAGACCTCATTCCATTTTTAGTAAACTTTTATATGATGTAATTTACCTTAAAGCTCTATCTTGGTCTCATCTCTCCACAAGATGGAGTGGAATGCGGCTTATGTACATTTTGACAAACTGCTGTCTAGCTTTTTATGCCTTTGTATCCGCAGTGGGGTCATCCTGGGTTTCCTGCCATGGCGTTTCATTTAATTCAAATGTCAATCAATAGTTTGCGCTAAGACTAATGCACCCGGAGCCTACAGGGCAGCTTGAATTTCTTTCGTACTTCATTTTGCTGCTTATCCACCATCTGGACTATCCTGAGTTGCAACGGCAGTGCTGTGTCGGGAGTCCTCCCATGACCAGGCAAGAAATCTGCAGTCATATCGCGACATTATGGCCAGATGCAAAAAATGTTCAGGATTTCAATATGAACCCAGTAGTGGCTCTTGCACAACAAATGCAGAGTTTGTCTCTGGAACTGACAGAATTGCAGTCATAGTTTGTTCAGCAGCTGCAGCAGATTGTGGGTCTGCTGGTCTCAGTTCACAGCCAGACTGAACCAGAACCAAAGATAGCCCTCCCGGACAGGTTTTTTATGGGGAGGAATAAATGTGTGGTTTTCAAGGAAGCTTACAAACTGTATTTCAAGCTTCTCCCTTGCTCGTCTGTGAAAAAGGCTCATATTAGCCGAAACACGTAATTTACGCCTGTATGATATGATGGAATAAACTACAAAAATATTTCAGAAGATTTGGAGTGCCGGTCCTTTATATTAATTATACTGTGGATGCCTTCCTTGGACACGTGCACCTTGAAGGATTGTGTGCCGCCTGGAACTTCTGTTTTTGCTCGTCTGGGAGGGATGAACAGCCGGTGGGGATTGTTGTCTCTCTCCTGCAAGGAGATCCCCAGTCCTTGGCCTTCCCTTTTATGACCAATTCTCAGTCCTTTCAGACAGTAGACGAGTTCTTTGTGACCCTGACAGAACACAGACAGACAGACACAGACAGACAGGGAAAGAGACAGGCAGACATGAAAATAGACAAACAGAGAGACAGGTAGAGACAGAAAGGGAAAGAGACAGAGACAATGAAAGAGACAAGGAAAGAGACAGGGAGAGAGACAAAAACAGGGAAAGAGACAGAGACAAGGAAAAAGACAGGGAAAGAGACAGGCAAGGAAAGAGACAGGGAAAGAGACAGCAAAAGAGACAGAGACAGACGGGAAAAAGACAGATGGGGAAAGAGACAGACAGGGAAAGAGACAGAGACAGAGAATGAGATCGGGAAAGAGACAAAAACAGGGAAAGAGACAGAGACAAGGAAAAAGATAGGGAAAGAGAAAGACAAGGAAAGAAACAGGGAAAGAGACAAGCAAAGAGACAGAGACAGATGGGGAAAAAGACAGACTGGGAAAGAGACAGACGGGGAAAGAGACAGAAGGAAAACGAGACAGACAGGGACCGAGACAGACGAGGAAAGAGACAGACGGGGAAAGAGACAGATGGGGAAAGAGACAGACGGGGATAGAGACAGACACAGAGATAGAGAGAGACAGACAGACTGAGAGATGGAGAGAGACAGACAGGCACAGAGATAGAAAGAGAGACAGACACAGAGAGAGAGAGACAGACAGAGAGACTGATACAGAGACAGACGGAGAGATAGACACAGACAGACAGACATGGATAGAGAGAGACACACATGGTAAGAGACAGACACACAGACAGAGACAGACAGGGAAAGGGACAGACAGAGAGAAAAACAGACAGACAGACACACAGATAGAAAGAGACAGAGACACAGACACACAGAGACAGACAGAAACAGAGAGACAGAGACAGACAGACAGACGGACAAAGACAGACAGAAACAGACAGACAGAGACAAACAGACAGACGGACAAAGACAGACAGACGGACAGACACAGACAGACAAACACAGACAGACGGAGACTGGGAGACAGACAGATAGACAGTTACAATACCGGGCATGGGTACTACAGCTAGTATATATTAAAAATGAAATAAATTTCTGTCAATTTTTAATATAGGGAGCAATTATTCAATATAAGTACAGTATTTACAATTATTAATCGTGAAAATTATGTATTAAAGCGTATCACTTAAGACATGGTTTGAAGGGACAGTGCAATGTATTTTTTATAACTCCAGCTACCTAATTTTCTACAATTAGAAGCACCCTACTTGGTTTGTTGTAACAGTTAATGTTAAATAAAATAAAAAATATATATATATATGAAAGCTTGTCACATTTTTCCTTTGATTTCATCAGGGGAATTGTTTTGGTTTTCATGTTAATGCAGTGATACATGAATATTATGAGATTTCTTTTATGGTAAAATGGAACTGATAAAACCTATGAAAACGGGGGTAATTTTGATAAATATCTCTTTGCAGCAAGAAACCAAGCGGATATTTGTCTTAAGATGGTTGCCCCAAAGGGATTAAATGAACAATTATGTTTTGGTTGCTTTCTATAAAATGTATTATACATCCTTCCCCATTCATTCCCTTACCCACTCCCCTCCGAGACATATGTGCTAAGACTAACTTGCGCCTGTCATGAAGACTATATGGATATTAGGAAACTGGGGCTCATTAGCTGACCCTCAGGATAGGGGGTCGTAGCTGTCCCTAGTCTCAGGGATATCCCTAAAGGTGAGGATGCCTGAGTCTCCTTCCTGCCCCTGCTCCTGAGCAGCCTTGATCTGATACCCCTTCCCCCTCTCCCAAGGGAGTCTGAGACAGGAGTAACCCATAAAATTAGACAGACAGGGGAAACCAAAACTCTGTCACACAGCACACACAAACAAAAGTATAAGACAATCTAATATATAAAGCTGAGTGTATGTGTGTGTGTGTGTGTGTGTGTGTCTGTGTGTGTGTCTGTGTGTGTGTGTGTGTCTGTGTGTGTGTGTGTGTCTGTGTGTATGTATGTATGTATGTCCGCTACAGGAATCCGCATCGTTGCATTTACAATCATGAAATTTTGCACAGACGTCTCATGTGACCCAGGGTACGTCGTAGGCTATGTTTTCACAGGAAAATTTAACCGCGCGCTTTACAGTTACTCTCCAAAAAACATGCCTCCATTAAAGTGAATGGAGCCTGGAACTACTGTTTATTAATATGAGCTGTGATTGGTTGCTATAGAAACAAAGGAAAGTGTTAGTATAAGAAGCTTATGCTTGAGGTAATATGATGTCAGTGGGGAGACGGATAGAGAGAGACAGAAAGAGACAGCTAGACAGAGAGAGACAGGCAGACAAGGAAAGAGACAGAGACAGACAGAGAGACAGACAGAGACAGACGGTCAAAGAGACAGACAGACAGACGGGAAAAGAGACAGACAGGGAAAGAGAGACAGACAGGGAAAGAGACAGACGGAGAAAGAGACAGACATGGAAAAAGACAGATGGGGAAAGAGACAGACAGGGACAGACAGAGGCAGACAGGGACAGACAGAGGCAGACAGGGAAAGAGACAGACCTTAATTGAGACAGACGGGAAAAGAGA
The DNA here is from genome assembly GCF_048569485.1 of Anomaloglossus baeobatrachus. Taxonomy (NCBI): domain Eukaryota; kingdom Metazoa; phylum Chordata; class Amphibia; order Anura; family Aromobatidae; genus Anomaloglossus; species Anomaloglossus baeobatrachus. Next base: position 226,486,729 of record NC_134354.1, read on the forward strand.
CAAAGAAATAGAGACAGACAAGAATAGAGACAGACAGAGACAGGCAGACAGGAAAAGAGACAGACAGGAAAAGACATGGACAAAGACAGACAGGGAAAGAGACAGAAAAAGAGATGGGAAGACAGACGGGGAAAGAGACAGACCTGGGAAAGAGACAGACCTGGAAAGAGACAGATGGGGAAAGAAACATAGAGATAGAGACAGACAAAGAAAGAGACAGACAGAGGCAGGCAGACAGGGAAAGAGACAGACTTTAAAAGAGACAGACCTGGAAAGAGACAGACGGGAAAAGAGACAGACGGGGAAAGAGACAGATGGGGAAAGAGACAGACGGGGAAAGAGACAGACGAGGAAAGAGACAGATGAGGAAAGAGACAGACGAGGAAAGAGACAGACGAGGAAAGAGACAGACAGGGAGAGAGACAGATAGGGAAAGAGACAGATGGGGAAAGAGACAGACCTGGAAAGAGACAGACGGGGAATGAGACAGTCGGGGAGACAGACAAAGACAGACAGGGAATGAGACAGACGGGGAAAAAGACAGATGGGGAAAGAGACAGACGAGGAAAGAGACAGACCTTGAAAGAGATAAACCTGGAAAGAAACAGACCTGGAAAGAGACAGACGGGGAAAGAGACAAACAGAGAGACAGACAAAGACAGACGGGGAAAGAGACAGATGGGGAAGGAGAAAATATTGAAAGAGACAGACCAGGAAAGAGAGAGACTAGGAAAGAGACACCACGAAAGAGACAGATGGGGAAAGAGACAGATAGGGAAAGAGACAGATAGGGAAAGAGACAGATGGGGAAAGAGACAGATGGGTAAAGAGAGAGACAGACAGACACAGACATAGAGACAGACACAGAGATAGAGAGAGACAGACACAGAGATAGAGACAGACAGACACAGAGATAGAGACAGATAGTCTGATACAAAGACAGACAGAGACATAGAAACAGACAGACAGAGACATAGACACAGACAGACAAGGAGAGAGACAGAAAGAAAGACAGACATAAAACGACACACAGACAGAGACTGGGAGAGAGACAGAGAGACAGTTACTATCCCGGGCAACGCCCGGGTACTACAGCTAGTAAAAGATAAAAAGGAAACAAGATCAGGGAGGAAATAACAAGAAGACGAGTAAACTCCACAACCACGGCAGGCAAAAAACAACACTTTCCAGATAGTCTGGGACACCAGATCAACACAGTATAACCTATAGCTGGCAAGGGTAGAAGATTTCATCCAGCTTAAATATGAGAGGAGAAGATGTGATTGGCTTCCTCAGAACATGTGATCAAAGGAGCCTAACAAAAAAAAAAAAAAATGTTGCTACCTATCTGCCTGTTGTGCCTGGCACCGTTGTTCGCTGGTATAGAGCAGTCAGACCGCTCCTGCCGTCGATTCAGCTGCTTCCGCTGGCATCACATCAACAGTGCGGAAGCTTCTCATCTGTTCTGTCCTGTAGATGGGGCAGAACAGCCGACGTCATGCTGATTGACAGCCATTTACCCAAGTTAGGTAGTGGGGAGCTTGCTGGCAAGCATTATGACATTGTCTGTCCCGCCCCATCCACAGAACAGAGTGGAAAAGAAGTTTCCGCTCTGTTGATGAAGCCACTGTGTCGCTGGTACGACAGGGAGATTTGTAGTGCCCTAGTTTTTGTAAGGGTCCCGTTACACGTGGTGACGCACCAGCGATCCGACCAGCGATCCGACCTGGCAGGGATCGCTGGAGCGTCGCTACATGGTTGCTGGTGAGCTGTCAATCAGGAAGATCTCCACAGAGATCAGCCACAAGCCACCAGTGACACGTGTAACGATGGCTCCCTACTGGCTACCGGAGAAATCTCCTGTAATGCCAGGCTTGGATTCAGTTACCTGCATTGCACTCCAGAGCTCTCAGCTGCAGCCTGGTCTGATCTCAGAGTTTGCAGGACTGCACCTCGAGCGTCGAGTGATTGATTCCCCGGCGATTGCGGTTCGGTTCATAACAGGCAGTCCGGAGTTCAGGTGAGAGCACCGGAGATCAGCCCGGCATGTCTTCAGCTGTTATGAACTGAACCGCAATCGCTGGGGAATCAATCACTCGGCGTTCGCGGTGCAGTCTAGTCTGCACTCCGGAGCTCAGGTGAGAGCTCCGGAGTGCAATGCAGGTAACTGTATCCAGGCATGGCATTACTGGAGATTCCTTTAGTAGCCAGTCCGACGCTGGGCGCTCGTTGGTCTCCCGCCATCAAACACGGCACAGCGGGAGACCAACGAGCAAAAAATGGTCCTGATCGTTGTGTTACAATCAGCGACCTCGCAGCAGGGGCCCGCTCGCTGCTGCTTTTCACACACAGTGATATCGCTAGCGAGGTCTCTGATACGTCACAAAACCTGTGACGTTTCAGCGATCTCGCTGTGTGTGACGGGGGCTTAACTTTTACTCTGGTTGTTTTCCTTTACGATCAACACTGACATTTTGTGGTGAAATCAAACCATTTATTTACCTGCACGGTTTATTGAGAACCTTATTCACTATTGGTATTTTATGTGTCTCTGGATACCTAGCATTGTTCTTAAGGGCATCTCCCTGCTTTTTAACCATGTTTATTAAGAGTTGTTTTTACTTTTATTTCTACCTGCTATGTATGTACATGTGTTCATAGTGATAGTAATAATGCTAAGCACCACTCCCATTATATAGTAAAATGCCCCTTTTGTGCATTCCAGAAACTAAAAGTACCCTCTCGAAATATGAATTCCTTGAGTGCCCTAGAAAGTAATAATGGCAGCTGTGTGCCCCTTTGACGATTATAATACCAACTTCCCCTATAATGTAAAAATGCCCCTTACCGGTGGAGTACCCCTGAGGTATCAGGTGCCACCAAATGTAAACGTGGAAACCCAAACCACGGAATATCCGTGCCAGTCAACACACAAGCACCCTCAGGCCACATACATAACCCCAATTCCAGATTGGGAGACTGCCTAGCAACAAGTAAAGGGATGGGCACTTATTGGATAGTTGCCAGGCAATCTGTAGGGAGAGACCCAGCAAAGGGAGGGGCCAGTGGTCAGTTGGGAAGTTGGCGGAAAGAAGAGAGAAGAGTAGAAGTGGGAGTTGAGACTTGAGAGAGTGAGGAGTGAAGTAAAGAAAGGAAAAGTGTAAAGACCTGAAGTAACAACAGAACGCTGTAACAGAAGTGAGGGACCGTGGAGTAAGGAACCAGGACTCCAGGAACCGTGGGTTACCTGTGTAAATATAATACTCCAGGAACCGCGGGACACCTGTGGAAGTCTGAAACAGGCTCACAGGACTCAGCACAAGGCGGGGTGCAGACCCTAGGACAGCGGGACACTTTATGGTCAACTGTTAAATCTGCCAGGTGAGAAGATCTCCAGGGTCTATCGCCAACCAAAGAGTCTGAAGCATTAGCAGCAAAGAGGGGACCAGGGATTGAACCCCTTAAATAGTCCAGGCTGCCTGCAATAGGACCAAGACTGAAACAGAGGAGTTCTTCTAGAAGCTCTAAGCCACGGGAGCCAAATACAAACGAGAGTGCACGGAGGACAGTTACCCCAGGTCACAACTGGCACGGAGAACAAGGGGAGCGGGAAAACCTGGAACCGGCACCAGCGGGTCCAGGTACAAAGCCCAAAGTAAAAGTCAAGTTGAAACTGCAATACCGGTGTGGACTGTTTCCTTCTCACCTCCGTACACACATGCTGACTGTTTTTTACTATAATCCCCATCATCCACTACTGAAGCCTAGCCCTGCTTGCGGAGGGCCCACAACATCTAAGCTGCATTACTCCACCAGCACCAGCAGGACCCTGCAGCGGCGGCCTCAATAACCTGGCCTCACACCGCAAGTGGCGTAGTCGAAAAACTCTTATTTTATCGTTTTTTATTTTTCTCCCATTTTTCATCCCCTTTTTATTGGATCGACCCCCAGTGTCACGGAACCGGGCATCGGCCGTGACCATGACTGTTCCCCCCCTTCCCGCACACCACGCGCCCGGGACCAAGTACTCCACCGCCCTGGGGTGTCACACCTGCTTAATTATTAACATTTAATATTGTCCTGAGTTCCCCCATGAAGTAATATCCCACCAGTTTCCCCTTAACAATTAATAATGCCGAGTGCTTTAACAAAAGTAGTAATGCTCGCTGAGTTCCCAAGATATAGTAATATTGCCTTCTTGAGTCCCTTCCCCCACATATAGTGTCCCCTGATTCTGCCCCGTAAACAATAATAATGTCCCGAGTTTCCCCACATACAGTAATGATGGCCTTTGAATTCCTCCTCACACAGTAATAATGGTCCCTTAGTTTAACCACTTGCAGTAATATTAGTATAGCATTTAGAGCACTGCTACATCTGCAGCAGAGCAAACTATGATTTCAGCACAACTTATGTACCCAAGTACTCTAAGGCGGGCTTTGCACACTACGACATCGCAGGTGCAATGTCGGTGGGGTCAAATTGAAAATGACGTACTTCCGGCATCGCATGTGTCGCGGGCTGAGGAGGGGACGCTGCGCTCTCCCACTGCTCGGGTCCGGCTGCCGCTGCTGCTGCGGCCTCTGCTGCTCGGTGGCTCGAGCGATGGGCCGGATCCCGGAGACTCGAGCGGCGCTCCTCGCCCGTGAGTGTAAAGGGGTTTGGTTTTGGGGATTTATTGTCCGTGACGCCACCCACGGTTGTGGTGATTGTGTGGACACCACCGCTGCTCTGTATGGGGATCCCGGGAGCGGTGACAGGGAGCAGCAGAGTTGTTAGTTCTCCCCTCCGTGGGTAGGGGTTGGTTGTCCCGGGGCCCAGTGATTGGGTGAAGGATGAGGGATGGCAGGCCAGGTGCGGGGCCTGGTGAGGTGCAGGGTCGCGGGGGCAGAGCTGTGCCTCACGGCACGGTGGTACTCACTCAGCCTGAGACGGTGACACAGTTCTCGGTAAAACACACGGCTGGAAAGACGGTTCCCACGGACGGCTGCTGTTGCTTTTCCCCGGTAGTTAACGGTGACTGTCTCTTTCCCTGCACCTAGTGTAATGTTGGTAGCGATGGGTTCCCACTGGTTACCCGCTCCCCGACTTGGATATGGGCCGAAGGAGCCCCTCTTTGCCCGCAGGCGCTGGCCCTGAGAAACTGGTGCCTTGGCGGTGGCGGTGTCTCTCTCATACGGTTGGACTGTTAACTTCAATCGGGACTTAGTTGTTTGGAGACCCGGAGATCCCCTTCACTGACAGATTTGGCAAATTTACGGCGACTCCAAGCCTTGCCGGGATCCGAAAGGCCCCTGCCAATGGTGCTGGCTTCTCCTTGTGTACCGGTCCGGTACCGCCGGGCCACCACCCGTCCGCGGTCCTCACGGTAACTCCGATAGGCCACTCCTGCAGATGGTCACCGCCGTCTGCTAACCTTGCTGTCTCTGTCTGGAGCACACACCCGGACTAACTTCAGGCTTTCAAACTGTCACTTCTTCTCCTCACACTTGCTCCTCTAAACTCTAACTCTTCACTCCTTCACTTCCCTAGCTTAACTGCCTGTGTTTTCCTTCCTCCAGGACTGTGAACTCCTTGGTGGGTGGAGACCAACCGCCTGGCTCCACCCCCTGGTGTGGACATCAGCCCCTGGGGGAAGGCAACAAGGATTTCTGGTCTAGCTTTGATGTGCCTAACCGGGGTGTAGGGTGTGGTGATGTCATTACCTGTGACCCCTGGCTTGCCCAGGGCGTCACACATGCGACATCGTAGTGTGTAAAGGCTCGATGATACGATTAACGAGCGCAAAAGCGTCGTAATCGTATCATCGGTGCAGCGTCGGCATAATCCATAATTACGCTGACACGACGGTCCGATGTTGTTCCTCGCTCATGCGGCAGCACACATCGCTGTGTGTGAAGTCGCAGGAGCGAGGAACATCTTCTACCGGCGTCACCGCGGCTTCCGTAGAATATGCGGAAGGAAGGAGGTGGGCGGGATGTTTACATCCCACTCATCTCCGCCCCTCCGCTCCCATTGGCCGCCTGCCGTGTGACGTCGCTATGACGCCGCACGACCCGCCCCCTTAACAAGGAGGCGGGTCGCCGGCCAGAGCGACGGTCGCAGGGCAGGTGAGTGCATGTGAAGCTGGTGTAGCGATAATTTTCGCTACGCCAGCTATCACAATATATTGTACCTGCGACGGGGGCGGGGACTATCGCGTGCGACATCGCAGCATCGGCTTGCGATGTCGCAACGCGCAAAGCCCGCCTTAGGCTGCTTTCACACATGCGGTTTGAGCCGTGCGGCTCAATACGGCTGTGAAACCTATGCAACAGATGCGGTGAAAACACCGCATCCTTTGCATACGTTTTTTACATGCGGCTCGTCTGGTTTTTGCCACTTGCGGCATGCTACTGAGCATGCGCAGTGGCAAAAACCGCATGCGGTGGCCGGATGCGTTTTTTGCCGCATCCGGCATCCATAGGGATGCATTGAGAAAAGCGCCGCATCAGCCGGATGCGGCGCGATGCGGGTTTTTTTGCCGCACAAAAAAACGTGCCAGGCAACGTTCCATCCGGCCGCCGCATCGACTAAATCTGCCGCATGCGACAAAAACCGGACCGAACGCAAGGCCATGCGGCACAATGCGGCACTAATTAAAGTCTATGCAGGAAAAACGCAACCGGCAGCAAAAAAAAACGGTTGCGTTTTTCCTGCAAAGTGCCGGATTGTGCCGCATAGCAAAAACCGGAGGTGTGAAAGCAGCCTAAGTGATACATAGCTGGAATCAGGGTCTCTGTCCCTACATTATGCTGCTGTCAGATGAGGTGGCAAAAACTTGGTAACAGATTCACTTTAAAGAATATATATTTTACATTATATATTGTGCACCAAATTCCCTGTAGAAGCCAAGATAATATTTATGCATGTAAATAGGATTTATTTTATATGTCCTAGTAACATGTTACAAAAAAGTAAGTTAGATAATAACCTGTATTGTAATCCAGAGCCTGTTCATTATTCAGGCAAATTCTATGCTGAAGTGTCATGGCTTAGTTCCATTAAACTTCAGCGGAGTTAATCTGCATGCAAATCTGAAAAAGAATTCAAAGTTTAAGGCAGGGTTAACACATCCTTGAAACACGGAGCGTTATCAAATTAGAAAACCTCAGGTCTCCAAACCAAAGCAAACTGTTTTATAGGCATATATGGAGCAGTTTCTTCAGGTCGGTAAAGTCCTCTGATTCAAGAAGTCTGTGTTTCATGGATGTGTGAACCCTACATAACGGTATGTAAACACAACGTCTTTAAGGGGGATCTGTCAGCAGGTTTTTGTAACTTCATCTGAGAGCAGCATAATGTAGGAAAAGGAACCCTTATTCCAACAATTTGTCACTTAGATTACTGGGTGCCGCAGCTGTGCCGCAAGCAGAGTTTTTAGATGTAGCATGTAACAGAGCTTAGAAAGTTAACCCCACCCACACCACTTTCACACAAAAATATAAACCTAAAGCAACATAATTGTTTTTCTCTTATTTTTCATGAGCTGAACACCAAGATATCCTAGAGTTTTTCTATGTACACAAAAGGCCTTATACTCTAAATATTGTGCACAGATGTGTCTAAACCTGTGTTCTCCTTGGCGGAGATAATCCATCCACCTCACAGGTGTGGCATATCAAGATGCCGATAAGACAGAATAATTAATGCACAGGTGTGTCTCAGGCTGGCCACAATAAAAAGCCACTCTGCAGTTTTATCACAAAGCACAATGCCACAGCTATTACAAATTGTAAGGGGTACTTCTCACATAGCAAGATCGCTGCTGAGTCACAGGTTTTGTGACGTACCAGTGACCTCATCAGCGATCTCGCTGTGTGTGACACCAAGCAGCGACCTGGCCCCTGCTGTGAAATCGCTGATCATTACACACTGTTCTGGTTCTTTTTTTGCTCGTTGGTCTCCCGCTGTGCAGCACACATCGGCGTGTTTGACTGCGGGAGACCAACGAGCACCGACTCTGTGTAAGCAGTGTACGCTGGTAACCAGGTGGCTGTACGCTGGTGGCTGGTCACTGGTGAGATCTGCCTGATTGACAGCTCACCAGTGACTATGTAGCGACGCACCAACAATCCCTGCCAGGTCGGATCGCTGGTGGGATCGTTGGTACGTTGCTACGTGTGACGGGACCCTAAGGGAATGTGCAATTGGCATTCTGAATGCAGGAATGTCCACCAGAGCTGTTGCCTGTGATTTGAATGTTCATTTCTCTACCATAAACCATCTCCAAAGACGTCTCAGAGAATTTGGCAGTACAACCACAGACCACGTGTAACCACACCAGCCCAGGACCTCAATATCCAACATCTCCACCTCCAAAATGACCTGAGACCAGCCACTCGGACAGCTGCTACTGTGGCCCCCTGGACAAGCCAGGACGTCACGAGCACAACACCAACACACACCACACTCCTGGTCAGGCACACCAAAGTCAGACAAAAACCCTTGTTGCCTTCCTCCAGGGGCTGATGTCCACACCAGGGGGTGGGCCAGGCGGTTGGTCCCGCCCACCGAGGAGTTCACAGTCCTGGAGGCGGGAAAAGTAAGGAGTTGCGTTTTGGAAGTGAAAGTGGAAGCAGGGAAGTGGCAGTAGAGAAGCCTGAAGTTGGTCCGGGTGTGTGGCCCGGACGGATCAGCAAGGTTGGCAGACGGTGGTGACCGTCTACAGGAGTGGCCTATTGGAGCTAACCGTAAGGACCGTGGACGGGCGGTGGCCCGGCAGTACCGGACCGGTATGCAAAAAGAAGCCAGCACCATCCGGCAGGGGCTTACGGATCCCGACAAGGCTAGGAGTTGCCGTGAATTTGTCAAATCCGTTAGCGAAGGGAACCTCCTGGGTTTCCCAGCAGCCAAGTCCCGACAGAAGGCAACAGTCCAACTGAGAGAGGGAAACACAGTCACTGCCAAGGCTAAATTTCCCAGGGCCAGAACCTGCGGGCAAAAGGGGCTCCTTCAGCACCCATCCAAGCTGGGGAGCGGGTTACCGGTGGGAACCCATTGGAACCGTACACACTACACAGGTGCAGGGAAAGGCAGTCTGTGGGACCCGTCCATCCAGCCGTTTGTTTTGCCGGAGACTCTGTGTACATCATTGGCTGAGTGAGTACCGCCGTGCCGTGCGGCACAGCGCTGCCCCCGCGACCCTGCACCTCGCCAGGCCCCGTAACCCGCCTGCCATACATCCCTACCCCATCACCAGGCCCCGGGACAACCAACCCCCCTACCCACGGAGGGGAGAACTAACATCCAGGCTGCTCCCTGTCATCGCTCCCGGGATCCCCGTCCAGAGCAGCGGTGGTGTCACCAATATCACCACAACCGTGGGTGGCGTCACGAACAATCTCAAATCCCCACAATCAATCCCCTCCCTTTTCACTCACGGGCGAGGAGCACCGCTCGAGTCCCCGGGATCCGGCCCACCGCTCGAGCCACCACCGAGCAGCAGAGGCCGCAGCAGCAGCAACGGCCGGACCCGAGCAGTGGGAGAGCGCAGCGTCCCCTCCTCCGCCCGCGACACTACAATAATCAGTTTGCAGAACAGAAGAATTTCTGCACAAGCTGTCACAAACCATCTCAGATAAGCTCATCTGCATCCTTGCTCACATTTCATGGCACCTAGCACATTGCAGAGGTTATGAATCCCAGTTTTCACGATACAGGACAGATGAGACTGGCAAATGATGGGCACACCAGACTGATACTGATACTGACTGATTTTCTGACACCCCACGAACCTTCTCAATACTGTAAAACTAAACATTTTTGAGTGGCCTTTAATTGTGGCCATCCTAAAGCCTGCTTTACACGTTGCAATTAGTTGTACAATCGCATTTGCGATGTGACACGCCCAGGTTGCATACGGGATCTTATGAGATTGCACGTAGGTCGTTCATTTGCTGTCACACGAGCGTTAGTAGTCTATGTTAAATTGATTAATTTTGTGTGCAATCCTTTAGATCATGTGTTCTGTGACGTATGCATTGGGCATCCTTTTTTTTTTTTATTTATTGACTTGCCAAGCGTGTGTAATGTGTAGGGATGCGTTTTTACTATGTCATCTGCCATTCAGCTCTGCTACATGGCCGCTGACAGCAGACACAGACAGCCATGTAGCAGAGCTGAATGGCAGATGACAGCAGACACAGAAAGAGCCGCACTGTCAGAATGAACTCGGGTGAACTTCACCCGACTTCCTTGTCATGCTGCGGCTCTGTCTGTGTCGCGTCCTGATTAGCGGTCACCAGTGAAGGACTCACCGGTGACCGCTAAACTCCTGAGTAACTGAATTGAGCAGTCCTCTCTCATATACTCACCGATCCCCGATCTCCGGCGCTGCACGGCGTTCACACTGCTCTGGCGGCTTTTACTATTTTGAAAAAGCCGGCCGCCCATTAAACAATCTCGTATTCCCTGCTTACCCCGCCCACAGGCGCCTATGATTGGTTGCAGAGAGACACGCCCCCACGCTGAGTGACAGGTGTCACACTGCACCCAATCACAGAAGCTGGTGGGCGTGTCTATACTGTGCAGTGAAATAAATAATTAAATAATTAAAAAAAACGGCGTGCGGTCCCCCCCAATTTTAAAACCAGCCAGATAAAGCCATACGGCTGAAGGCTAGTATTCTCAGGATGGGGAGCTCCACGTTATGGGGAGCCCCCCAGCGTAACAATATCAGTCAGCAGCCGCCCAGAATTGCCGCATACATTATATGCGACAGTTCTGGGACTGTACCCGGCTCTTCCCGATTTGCCCTGGTGCGTTGGCAAATCGGGGTAATAAGGAGTTATTGGCAGCCCATAGCTGTCACTAAATCCTAGATTAATCATGTCAGGCGTCTCCCCGAGATACCTTCCATGATTAATCTGTAAGTGACAGTAAATAAACACACACACCCGAAAAAATCATTTATTAGAAATAAAAAACACAAACATATACCCTGGTTAACCACTTTAATCAGCCCAAAAAAGCCCTCCATGTCCGGCGTAATCCAGGATGCTCCAGCGTCGCTTCCAGCGCTGCTGCATGGAGGTGACCGGAGCTGCAGCACACACAGCCGCTCCTGTCAGCTCCACGCAGCTAATGAAGACAGCCGCGCGATCAGCTGAGCTGTCACTGAGGTTACCCGCTGTCACTGGATCCAGCGGTGGATGCAGCGGTGGCCGCGGGTAACCTCAGTGACAGCTCAGCTGATCGCGCTACTCACCGCCGCTCCTGTCACCTCCACGCAGCTAATGAAGGCAATAGCACGATCAGCTGAGCTGTCACTGAGGTAACCCGCGGCCACCGCTGGATCCAGTGACAGCGGGTAACCTCAGTGACAGCTCAGCTGATCGCGCGGCTGTCTTCAGTTGCTGTGTGGAGGTGACAGGAGCGGCTGTGTCTGCTGCAGCTCTGGTCACCTCCATGCAGCAGAGCTGGAAGCGACGCTGGAGCATCCTGGATTACGCCAGACATGGAGGTTTTTTTCGGGCTTATTAAAGTGGTGAACCAGGGTATACAGTTAGGTCCAGAAATATTTGGACAGTGACACAATTTTCGCGAGTTGGGCTCTGCATGCCACCACATTGGATTTGAAATGAAACCTCTACAACAGAATTCAAGTGCAGATTGTAACGTTTAATTTGAAGGTTTGAACAAAAATATCTGATAGAAATTGTAGGAATTGTACACATTTCTTTACAAACACTCCACATTTTAGGAGGTCAAAAGTAATTGGACAAATAAACCAAACCCAAACAAAATATTTTTATTTTCAATATTTTGTTGCGAATCCTTTGGAGGCAATCACTGCCTTAAGTCTGGAACCCATGGACATCACCAAACGCTGGGTTTCCTCCTTCTTAATGATTTGCCAGGCCTTTACAGCCGCAGCCTTCAGGTCTTGCTTGTTTGTGGGTCTTTCCGTCTTAAGTCTGGATTTGAGCAAGTGAAATGCATGCTCAATTGGGTTCAGATCTGGTGATTGACTTGGCCATTGCAGAATGTTCCACTTTTTTGCACTCATGAACTCCTGGGTAGCTTTGGCTGTATGCTTGGGGTCATTGTCCATCTGTACTATGAAGCGCCGTCCGATCAACTTTGCGGCATTTGGCTGAATCTGGGCTGAAAGTATATCCCGGTACACTTCAGAATTCATCCGGCTACTCTTGTCTGCTGTTATGTCATCAATAAACACAAGTGACCCAGTGCCATTGAAAGCCATGCATGCCCATGCCATCACGTTGCCTCCACCATGTTTTACAGAGGATGTGGTGTGCCTTGGATCATGTGCCGTTCCCTTTCTACTCCAAACTTTTTTCTTCCCATCATTCTGGTACAGGTTGATCATTGTCTCATCTGTCCATAGAATACTTTTCCAGAACTGAGCTGGCTTCATGAGGTGTTTTTCAGCAAATTTAACTCTGGCCTGTCTATTTTTGGAATTGATGAATGGTTTGCATCTAGATGTGAACCCTTTGTATTTACTTTCATGGAGTCTTCTCTTTACTGTTGACTTAGAGACAGATACACCTACTTCACTGAGAGTGTTCTGGACTTCAGTTGATGTTGTGAACGGGTTCTTCTTCACCAAAGAAAGTATGCGGCGATCATCCACCACTGTTCTCATCCGTGGACGCCCAGGCCTTTTTGAGTTCCCAAGCTCACCAGTCAATTCCTTTTTTCTCAGAATGTACCCGACTGTTGATTTTGCTACTCCAAGCATGTCTGCTATCTTTCTGATGGATTTTTTCTTTTTTTTCAGCCTCAGGATGTTCTGCTTCACCTCAATTGAGAGTTCCTTAGACCGCATGTTGTCTGGTCACAGCAACAGCTTCCAAATGCAAAACCACACACCTGTAATCAACCCCAGATTTTTTAACTACTTCATTGATTACAGGTTAATGAGGGAGACGCCTTCAGAGTTAATTGCAGCCCTTAGAGTCCCTTGTCCAATTACTTTTGGTCCCTTGAAAAAGAGGAGGCTATGCATTACAGAGCTATGATTCCTAAACCCTTTCTGCGATTTGGATGTGAAAACTCTCATATTGCAGCTGGGAGTGTGCACTTTCAGCCCATATTATATATATAATTGTATTTCTGAACATGTTTTTGTAAACAGCTAAAATAACAAAACTTGTGTCACTGTCCAAATATTTCTGGACCTAACTGTATATTTTTGTTTTTTATTTCTAATAAAGGATTTTTCGGGTGTGTGTTTATTTACTGTCACTTACAGATTAATCATGGAAGGTATCTCGGGGAGACGCCTGACATGTTTAATCTAGGACTTATTTGCAGCTGTGGGCTGCCAATAACTCCTTATTACCCCGATTTGCCAACGCACCAGGGCAAATCGGGAAGAGCCGGGTACAGTCCCAGAACTGTCGTATCTAATGTATGCGGCAATTCTGGGCGGCTGCTGGCTGATATTGTTAGGCTGGGGGGCTCCCCATAACGTGGAGCTCCCCATCCTGAGAATACCAGCCTTCAGCCGTATGGCTTTATCTGGCTGGTTTTAAAATTGGGGGGAACCGCACGCCGTTTTTTTTAATTATTTAAATATTTATTTCACTGCACAGTATAGACACGCCCACCGGCTTCTTTGATTGGGTGCAGTGTGACACCAGTCACTCAGCGTGGGGGCGTGTCTCACTGTAACCAATCATAGGCGCCGGTGGGCGGGGAAAGCAGGGAATACGAGATTGTTTAATGGGCGGCCGGCTTTTTCAAAACAGTAAAAGCCGCCGGAGCAGTGTGAATGCCGTGCAGCGCCGCGCCGGAGATCGGGGATCGGTGAGTATATGAGAGAGGGGGATAGACTGACATGGACAGAGAGTGAGGGACAGAGATAGTGACCGACTGACAGAGATTAGTGAATGACAGACATTGTGAGGCGCTTCAGAACGCAGCTTTTCAGCAATACAAAATTGTATGAGGGATGTCACACGTTTCAATTGACTAGGTTCGTGCAACAAATCGCTCAATTCTAGACAAAGATACGATGTGTTTGCGATCAACGGTTTTGCGTTCAATCCTGATCGCACGTAGCTGTCACACGCAGACACCTCACAAACGATGCCGGATGTGCGTCACTTACAACTTGACCCCAACGACGGATTGTGAGATATATTGAAGCGTGTGTTGGGGGCTTAAGGCACACCTGTGCAATAATCATTCTGTCTAGTCATCATCTTGATACACCACACCTGTGAGGTGGATGGATTATCTCGGCAAAGGAGAAGTGCTCACTAACATAGATTTAGACAAATTTGTGAACAATATTTGAGAGAGAAAAAGGCCTTTTGTGTACATAGAAAAAATCAGATCTCTGAGTTCAGCTGATGAAAAATGGGAGTAAAAACAAGTTTTGGATTTATATTTTTTTGTTCAGTATAATAATCATTGCTGGTGGCTTAGTTGGACCAAGACTGCCTGTGGGTACCTAATGCAGGCAATGATAATCTCCTGCTGATAAAACACTCATTGTACTGAAACAGCACACAGCCTAATAAATGACAAATCCCTAATATCAGTGTCTTGCTACTTCATGCTGTTCTCAGATTAGACAGCAAAATTCAACTGACTGATTCTCTTTAACATGCCAAGCTTTTTCTAATAGAAGAAGCTTCAGGAAAAAGCCGTCGGTCTTAGTGGGGTATAGTTATTTATTTTAAGGCCTGTGCTCACACTGGCGTATAACTCGAATGAGTGCTATAATGTATTATAAATATAGCACTCTCTACAATGGTATACTATGTGCAATGCAGACCAGCACTGCCAGCTGCGATTTGCAGCATATCTCGGATCACACGCACCCACACAAGTCTATGTCTGCAAGAAAAACATCAAACTGCACTCAGATCTGTGAAGAACCTCACCTCGTAGCCCCGCCCTGATGTCGCTAATACGTCGGGGTCACACGATACGGTCTCGTCACGTCCGCCAACACATCACTTGCCGCACCCTCTGGAGATACGCACAGTTTTCCACAGACACCCCCTGTCCGCATGGGTACAGGAAGACGCAAGAAGGGAGAGAAGGTGATCCACGCAACCTCCGGGATGCGAGCCGAATTCGCTCCCTGAAAACCCTTTTCACTAGCCCCAGTGAAATAGAGCCCTGCCAGCCCAGTAGTACTGCCACCAGTTCCTCGTTAGCTATAAACGTACCGTAACACTTAACGATGCTCCGGTGATCCCACCAGCTATCTGACCTGGCAGGGATCGCTGGAGCATCGCTACATGGTCGTTGGTGAGCTGTCAATCAGGCAGATCTCCACAGCGATCAGAGATCAGCCCCCAGCCCCAGCAACCCATGTAACGACGCTGTGCTTGGTAACCATAGTACACATCGGGTTACTAAGCAAAGCGCTTTGCTTATAGTTACCCGATGTGCACCTTGGCTACGTGTGCAGGGAGCAGGGAGGTGGCTTCTAGAAGCTGCGGACGCTGGTAACCAAGGTAAATATCGGGTAACCAAGCAAAGCGCTTTGCTTGGTTACCCGATGTGCACCTTGGTTACCAGCGTCCGCAGAAGCCGGCTCCCTGCTCACTGCACATTCAGATCGTTGCTCTCTCACTGTCAAACACAGCGATATGTGCTTCACAGCGGGAGGGCAACGACCAAAAAATGGTCCAGGACATTCAGCAATGACCGGCGACCTGACATCAGGGGCCAGGTCGTTGCTTGATGTCACACACAGTGACATCGCTAGCAAGATCGCTGTTGCGTCACAAAAAACATGACTCAGCAGTGATGTCGCTAGCGATGTCGCTTAGTGAAAAGTGGCCTTAAAGGGTGCTTTACACGCTGCGACATTGCTAGCGATCTCGTTAGCAATGTGACACAGCAGATCGCAGATAAGATTTGCCGAGATCGCACATAGGTCATTTTTTTTTTTTTCTTTTTTTAGCGCCGGTCACATGAGCGATTCGGCAAATCGTATGTGCGATCTGGGGTGTTACATCGCTAACGAGATCGCTAGCGATGTCGCAGCGTGTAAAGCACCCTTAAGTCTGGTCTGTTAACAGGATTATATCAGGCCAGAAACCAGCCCTGGAAGCATGCAATATTAAACCGAGAACATGGAAGTGTGAATTCATGGATCGATATAAATAAACAACCCAGGATTAAATATCTTTAATTGCCTTGAGGGCACACTTGAGAAGCACACTATTTACACAAAGGATATACAGAGATGGTAGTCAGATATGCAAATACAGGTAAGAGTACACATACAAGCAGATATACATAAGTCAGTTACCAGTTTCCTTGGATGCTAGGCCTTGCTTGTTGGCAGCCACATGAGTGACGATATGGAGCCGGGGGGTTTGCTTCCAGCACATTACACGACATAACCTCCCCACAGAAGAACACCAAAGAAATATGATGGCTACCTTTTATCCCCTTGGTCGATCACTCCCTTTCTAGCCCCTTGGATGGTCCTACTCCATCCTCTGTGTCTGATGGCTGAAATCTCCCAAAACCTATGATGTGTCAGAACTTCTCACCGGAAGGTCACAGGGAGGTTGTTCTGGTGCCATTGGATCTGGCTGGGCCCCCTTACACTTGGAGACCAAACATGGCTTCCCCAGCTGGTTTCTGCTAGCCATTATACGTATCTCTCCCACCCAGGGTGCTGGGAAAATTTGGGACCCAGGTGCGTGTAGAGACTGTCCCCGCAGTCCCAGAAATATAATTCCTTATGGCATTACGTCTTCTGTCTGTCTGAAGAATGCCTGTGAAGCTTGGGGTCCCAGCAGGGGTTCTATCCTGTCAGAGACAATTTGTCCCAGTTACTTGATTAACTTACCATTTGCCTGTGGATGGAGCATCCTGCCTCAGACTGCTACTCTGAATCAGATGGCACAGGCGCTTGTAAACATGTTGAGACATCTAAGGCTACTTTCACACTTGCGTTGGATGGCTACCGTTGCTATCCGCCGCCTTGAGGAATTACGGTAACCGTTGCAGGAAACCGTTTGATTCGTCATAGACTTCTATTAGCTACGGATAGCAACGGAGGGCATTGCGTTGCATCCGCCCCGCGGCGCATCAGTTCTTTTGTTGCTGACCGTCAGTGACCGTTGGGCGGATGGAACGCTGCATGTAGCATTTTTCTGCGCTTGTCGGAGTGTCAAAAAAACGCAACCTGCAGGAATCCGTTGGCGTCAGTTGTTTTTATAATGGACGCCAAAGATGTCGGATTCCGTTAGGATCTGTCATTTGACGGATTCCGTTAACGCATACGTCTTTACACAACTGCGCATGCCCAGAAGTGTAAAGTCAAGGAAAAAAAACTATAACGGATTGCGTTATTTTGTACGATCCGTAGCATCCGTTGTGCCACTATATACAGCTCATACATTACATGCATCACACAACGCAATGCTACGGATGCCGTTCAATGCAAGTGTGAAAGGGGTTTATGATTTTTCATGACAGGTACGTGCGAAAAATCAGACTGTACTCAGGTGTCTTCCAAATGCACAGACACTGGAGAAACTGGAGAGGTTACTCTCTCCTTCTCTATACCTGTGATTCGATTCTTGCATGCAAGAGAATCAGAGCACAGTAGACTGACACTCGGCTCACGCTCGTAGCACAGTTTGAGCAGAGTGTTACTTGTATAATCCATCCGATTCCCCCGTGTGAGAGAATTACGCCAGTGTGAGCGTATCCATGTGCTACCTCCCTGCTGTTCCAATCTGAGCCTTATATTTTTGCTTATTATGGATCCAAGTTATTAAACTGTTTTCTGATTTTTTTGTACCTAAATTCAAGTTCTATCACTTTACCTTATGTTTAGATGTGTATGTATATCTGTACAGGTGATATTTTAATACTAAGCTGCTGTCATCGCTATATAGAGGAGAGTACTTTGCTGTTCCCCATCTATATTATGAA
This sequence comes from Anomaloglossus baeobatrachus, assembly GCF_048569485.1. Lineage (NCBI taxonomy): Eukaryota > Metazoa > Chordata > Amphibia > Anura > Aromobatidae > Anomaloglossus > Anomaloglossus baeobatrachus. The sequence continues at coordinate 226,504,660 of NC_134354.1, forward strand.
TTCTGCTCAGGCACAATATGTCTGGCGGTTCATGCACATACAAATTGCATGTCAGCATTGTGGCTTAACTAAAAGACCGAAGAAAAACCTCTAAAACAGATTATTTATTTAATATTAATTAAAAGTGCTCAATGGCAGAGAACCATGTAGAGCAATATAACTACAACAGTCAACACCACACACAAAATAAAAACACAAACAAAAATGTCGTGTCCGGGTGAACACACAGGATAGAATAATCTAAGTAGTGCGGGATAGCTGGGTGAATGTTAAAGTTGACCCATAGTAGCTGTATAGTAATATCAGATAGCGAATAAGGTGTGGGTAAGACAAAAAGTCCCTAATATCATCCCTACCTGACCGCGGAGGCTAATACACCCTAATTATTTGGGCACCCCCGCTCAGCATCGGCTTACCCTAGTCTATCCCTGTTAACCAGCAATTTGCCAGAGTTAAATTACCATAGCCCAGAAAAAGTGCATAACAGTGCTGAAGTGTAAGTCAGAAAAAATAGTTAAAGAGGTCAATGATCGTTAGGATAATCCAGGTACAGCAAACTGATGATATATTGGTACCACAACTAATGTGCAGAGGACCTATGACAAGTGTCCCAACTGGTAACACCTGATCCGTCTATGAGAGATATACGGTAAAGGTCCTGAATATACTTACAAATGGTGAACAAACAGGAAAAAACAAGCAGACAACAGGTGCAAACCCAGTCCCCAACAGTCAAAACACAACCCATCAGGAGGTACAGATAAAACAAATAAATGAGCCATAGCTTATAGGAGAAATAATTGTACCACATGAAACAAGTACAGTATCAAAGTATGTAGAAATAGTCCCATAGAAGAAATCAGAAGGAGTTTGCCAAGTTACAGTTGAAACCAGATGTTTACATACACTATCTAAAAAGACACATCTGCATGTTTTTCTCAGTATTTCACATGAAATCAGAGTAAACCTTTCCAGTTTTATGTCAATTAGGAACCAAAATTATTTATATTTGCTAAATGCGAGAATAATGAGAGAGAGAACATTTTCAGGGCTTTTTGATTACTTTCTGCAAAGTCAAAGATGTACATACGCTAAGAGTACTATGCCTTTAAACAATATGGGACAGTCCATATGATGTCATGTGTTTGGAAGCAAGTACAAACAAGATGGGAATGTCCAGCCATCATACCGCTTAGGAAGGAGACGGGTTCTGTGTACCAGAGATGAATGTGGGTTGGTCAGACATGTGCATATCAACCCAAGAACAAAAGCAAAAGACCTTGTGAAGATGCTGGCGGAAACTGGTAGGATTGTGTCATTATCCAGAAATAAATGAGTACTGTATCAACATGTTCTAAAAGGTCACTCTGCCAGGAAGAAGCTTTTACTCCAAAAGAAACATAAAAAGTCAGATTAATGTTTGCAAATGCACACAGGAACAAAGACCTTAGTTTTTGGAGACATGTCCTTTGGTCTGATGAAACTAAAATTGAACTGTTTGGCCATAATGAACATCATTATATTTGGAGGAAAAAGGGAGAAACTTTGAAGCATAAGAACACCATCCCAACTGTGAAACGCAGAGGTGGCAGCATCATGTCTTGGAGTTGGTTTGCTGCTGGAGAGACTGGTGCAATTCACAAAATAGATGGCATCATGAGGAAAGAAGACTATGTGACAATACTGAAACAACATCTCAAGACATCAGCCAGGAACTTAAAGCTTGGGCGGAAATGGGTCTTCCAAATGGACAATGACCCAGAGCAGACTGCCAAACTGGTTAAAAAAATGGCTTAAGGATAACAAAGTCAATGTTTTTGAGTGACCATCACCAAGCCCTGATCTCAATCCTATTGAAAATGTATCTGCAAAGCTGAAAAGCCAGGTGCAAGCAAGGCAACCTACAAACATGGCTCAGTTACATCAGTTGTGTCAAGAGGAATGGGCTCAAGTGTTGTGAGAAGCTTGTTGTGGAAGGATATCCAAAACATTTGACCCAAGTCATAAGGGCAATGGTACTAAATACTAGTGAAACATATGTAAACATTTGACTTTGCAGAAAGTAATAAAAATGCCTTAAAACATTCTCTCTCTCTCTCATTATTCTGGCATTTGGCAAATATATATAATTTTGGTTCCTCATTGACCTAAAATGGGAAAGATTTATTCTGATTTCATGTCAGATAGTGAGAAAACCATGCAGATGATCTATGGCTCTACCCTAACAGGGTCTTAAAATATATACTTGCTTCTGGAGACCAGGGGGCCATACCATGATAGTCATCCCTCCATACAAGGGGGCCATACCTGAGATGGTTGTACCTCCACCAGGGGACCATACATGAGATGGTTACTCCTCCACACCAGGGGGCCATACCTGAGATGGCTACCCTTCTAAACAGGAGAACCATACTTGAGATGGGTTGCCCCTCAACAGCATTGTGCCATATGGTCACCCTTCCACACTTTTCAGTTATAGTCAAGCCTTTACCTGTGACCAAGAAAGTAATAAACTTCTCTTGTTCTACCGAGGCTGTAAATTCCTTTTCTGCCTGGCCCAACCTTTGTATTTATGGACATACTTAACGACATCTTTACAAGCATTCTGCCACCAAGGACCTAGAAAGAGATCAGAAGATGAGTGAATAGAGAGGATGGTGCAAAATCAAAGTCAAGCCCGCTGGTGCACTATCCTGAGCATCTTGAATGTGCTGTCTGAGATCTCTCAAGAGCACCCACCACCACCCCTTCACTAAGAATGTTAACAGGATTTTCATCGCTCAACTCTAAAGGCCCCGTCACACTAAGCAACATCGCTAGCAACATCGCTGCTAACGAACAACTTTTGTGACGTTGCTAGCGATGTTGCTGTGTGTGACATCCAGCAACAACCTGGCCCCTGCTGTGAGGTCGTTGGTTGTTGCTGAATGTCCTGGGCCATTTTTTAGTTGTTGCTGTCCCTCTGTGAAGCACAGATCGCTGTGTGTGACAGCGAGACAGCAACAACTAAATGTGCAGGCAGCAGGAGCCGGCTTCTGCGGAGGCTGGTAACCACAGTAAACATCGGGTAACCAAGAAGCCCTGTCCTTGGTTACCCGATATTTACCTTTGTTACCAGCCTCCGCCGCTCTCACTGTCAGTGCCGGCTCCTGCTCTGTGCACATGTAGCTGCAGGACACATCGGGTTAATTAACCCGATGTGTGCTGTAGCTAGGAGAGCAGGGAGCCAGCGCTAAGCATTGTGCGCTGCTCCCTGCTCTGTGCACATGTAGCTGCAGCACACATCGGGTAATTAACCCGATGTGTGCTGTAGCTAGGAGAGCAAGGAGCCAGCGCTAAGCGGTGTGCGCTGCTCCCTGCTATGTGCACATGTAGCTGCAGCACACATCAGGTAATTAACCCGATGTGTGCTGTAACTAGGAGAGCAGGGAGCCAGCGCTCAGTGTGCGCTGCTCCCTGCTCTCTGCACGTGTAGCTCCGTGCGCTGGTAACCAAGGTAAATATCGGGTTGGTTACCCGATATTTACCTTAGTTACCAAGCGCAGCATCTTCCACGCGGCGCTGGGGGCTGGTCACTGGTTGCTGGTGAGCTCACCAGCAACTCGTGTAGCGACGCTCTAGCGATCCCTGCCAGGTCAGGTTGCTGGTGGGATCGCTGGAGCGTCGCAGTGTGACATCTCACCAGCAACCTCCTAGCAACTTACCAGCGATCCCTATCGTTGTTGGGATCGCTGGTAAGTTGCTTAGTGTGACTGGACCTTAAAACAAAGCTACAAGACAAAGCATTCCCTCAACATTCTTAGATCTAGAGAGATAAGTCACAGTAAAATCAATCCGATCAAAAAAAAAAAGCTCACCGGGCCTGTCCAATGTTTAAGCATTGTGTGGCGTCAACATACATTAGGTTTTTACGATCAGTCAGGACTGTTACCCTATGACTACACCCCTCCAATGTCTCCATTCCTCAAAGGCTCTTTTAACTGCCTTGGTCATCTATATCATAATTAGACTGAGCTTGACAGAACTTTCGAGATGAAATGCATAAGGATGAAGTTGCTGAAGTTACCCATGTTTTCTTTGCAAAATAATGGCCCCCATCAGCACCGAAGGAAGAAACATCTACCATGACAGGCAGATCGACTTGAGAACAGGTCGATGCCAGGGCTAAAGCCTCTCGTCAGGTCCCAACGAATTATCTCTTACCTAACGAGGCCCCGTTACAGCCTTGGGCTAATTTGTCCATGGACTTTGTCACTGATTTGCCTAATTCTGGTGGTAATACTGTTGGGTAGCTGGTGATGGACTATTTCAGCAAGATGTTCTTTTGGTTCTACTTCAAAAGCTGTCCACGGCTAAGAGTTTAGCTACCTTGTTCATCTCTCATATTGTTAAATTACACGGTGTTCCCAAGAGCATTATTTCCGATAGAGAGGTTCAGTTTTTGACTAGCTTTTGGTTCAGATTTTGCTCCAGATTGGGTAATAAACCATCATTTTTCTCAGGTTATCATTCCAAGACTAATGGACAGACAGAGAGAATGAACTAAGGGGTACTTTGCATGTTGCGACATCGCTACTCCGATGTCGTCGGGGTCAAATTGAAAGTGACGCACATCCGGCGCCAGTAACGACGTCGAAATGTGTAAAGCCTAGATGCACCGATAAACTATCGCAAAAGCGTCGTAAATCGTGATTCTGTGTAGTGTCGGTCATTTTCATAATTTCGCTGCAGCGACAGGTGCGATGTTGTTCCTCGTCCCTGCGGCAGCAGACATCGCTGTGTGTGACACCGCAGGAGCGAGGAACATCTCCTTACCTGCCTCCAGCAGCTAAGCGGAAGGAAGGAGGTGGGCGGGATGTTTACATCCCGCTCATCTCCGCCCCTCCGCTTCTATTGGCCGCCTGCTGTGTGACTTCGCTGTGATGCCGCACGACCCGCCGCCTTAGGAAGGAGGCGGGTCGCCGGCCAGAGTGATGTCGCAGGGCAGGTAAGTGCGTGTGAAGCTGCCATAGCGATAATGTTCGCTACGGCAGCTATCACAAGATATCGCATGTGCGACAGGGGCGGGGACTATCGCGCTCAGCATCGCTATCATCGGCTAGCGATGTCGCAGCGTGCAAAGTACCCCTAAGAGGTAGACCAGTACATGAGATGTTTTTTTAATCTAATGAGGATGACTGGGTGGAAATTCTAACTCTTGCTGATTTTGCTCCAAAGAAGGCCGTGCGCGCACGTTGCATTATTTGGTGTGCTTTTGTTGCCCAAAACTGCATGTCGTTCCTTCACAAGGCAAAGTCTATAAGAATTCAGAGTTGTTGTGCTCGCGTTGCTTTTTATTTGCTTGCAGTTTTGAGTTCACAAAAAAACTGCAGCATGTCAATTCCTTTTGCGTTTTTGTCCTGCAATTTCTAGCCCACACAATCACACAACTCCCCCCCCCCCGCCCTAAAGACAGGAGCCCTCCTATATCTGTGGTTTCACACTTGTCTCAGCCCAGTCACTATGTTGCAAAAGAACCTTTTCAACCTCCCTCCAGACTTTTAATTAATCAAGAAGAAAATTTCTCTTCCTCTGGCACAGAAAACTGCCAACCTCCACATTCCCAAAAAAACTGATGAAAATCCTCACAGCAAAAAAAGCGAGGTCCCATTAGCTGTAGAAGTATGGTTAGGGTATGGGGGCACGCTGCAGAAATTTTTTTACACCAAAACTGCACCTTGTGGCAGAAAAATGCACCTTCTGCCAGAAAATGCTCCTAAAAAAACAAATGCGTTTTCGGTGTGGTTTTGGTGCATTTCTGGCCCTTGCTTTTTCTGTCTTAGTTTATAGGGAATAGCAACCTCCCCTCTGGTTGCTCAGGAGGTACGAGGAACAATTAAATGGCTTTTTAGGCAGTCAGAACCGAGTTGTGGATTTCTAGTCTCACGGCTAGGATTATTCCAGCCTGTGCATTAGCCATTAGGGGCTATGCCTCTAAGGATACTAGTCTATACAGGGACCAGTAGGTTGCAGCTGTATTGAGATAGGCTTTATTTCCCCTTTTACCCATGTTGGAATACTTATGTGCATAACAACCACCTGATACTATTTTTCACTAAGTGGCAGGATTGCTTTCTAATTATTGATAGATTTCAGCCGATGTCTTGATTTTAAAGTGGCTTTTGCACCTCTCTTTCTTCATATGTTCAATACTTTTTTCCCTCTGCCATTTTTCATTATTCCACATTAACTTAATTTATGGACACCTATGGTTAGATTTTTTTTGTTACCTATGTGGATTGGATGGGTTGTTACTGACATCTGCTGAGAAATTCATGTCAAACAGCCCCTTTAGAAATATATTTACGGTAATTAGAATGGTGGTGATGTCTTCCATGCTCCTTTGATGTATAGATGACCCAGCCTCTCCTGTGATTATATATATATATATATATATATATATATATATATATACACACACACACACACAGTACAGAACAAAAGTATGGACATACCTTCTGATTCAAAGAGTTTTCTTTATTTTCATGATTCTAAAAATTGTAGATTCACGTTGAAAACATCAAAACTATGAATGAAAACATGTGGAATGAAATACTTAGTGTGAAACAACTGAAAATATGTCTTATATTCTAGGTTTTTCAAAGTAGCCACCTTTTTCTTTGATTACTGCTTTGCACAATTTTGGCATTCTCTTGATGAGCTTCAAGAGGTAGTCACCGGAAATGGTTTTTCCAACAGTGTTGAAGGAGTTCCCAGAAATGCTTAGCACTTGTTGGCCCTTTTGCCTTTACTCTGTGGTCCAGCTCACCCCAAACCATCACGATTGGGTTCAGGTCTGGTGACTGTGGAGGCCAGGTCATCTGGCGTAGCATCCCATTACTCTCTTTCTTAGTCAAATAGCCCTTACACAGCCTGGAGGTGTGTTTGCGGTCATTGTCCTGTTGAAAAATAAATGATGGTCCAACTAAATGCAAACCGGATGGAATAGCATGCCGCTGCAAGATGCTGTGGTAGCCATGCTGGTTTAGTATGCCTTCAAGTTTGAATAAATCCCCAACAATGTCACCGGCAAAGCACCCCCACACCATCACACCTCCTCCTCCATGCTTCACGGTGGGAACCAGGTATGTAGAGTTCATCCGTTCACCTTTTCTACAAAGACACGGTAGTTGGATCCAAAGATCTCAAATTTGAACTCATCAGACCAAAGCACAGATTTCCACTGGTCTAATGTCCATTCCTTGTGTTCTTTAGCCCAAACAAGTCTCTTCTGCCTGTTGCCTGTCCTTAGCAGTGGTTTCCTAGCAGCTATTTTACCATGAAGGCCTCCTGCACAAAGTCTCCTCTTAATAGTTGTTCTAGAGATGAGAAGGTGTGTCCAAACTTTTGGTCTGTACTGTATATATATATATATATATATATATATATATATATATATATATATATATATATATATATATATATATACATGCATACATATATATGCCCCAGGGTCTCCTGCAATAGCCATCTGTATGTGTGTGTGTGTGTGTGTGTGTGTGTGTGTATGTGTGTATATGTATATATATATATATATATATATATATATATATATATATATATGTATGTGTATATGCCCCAGCATCTCCTGTGATGTATATGCCCCAGCCTGTACGGTAATGTGTAGATGCTCCAACCTCTCCTGTGGTGTATACTGTATATGCCACAGCATCTCCAGTGTTGTATATATGCCCCAGCGTCTCCTCTGTGATGTACTGACGCAAATCTGGAAAAGCAGTTTCAAGTAGTATCACTTAATACCACCTAGTAGCACATGTTGCACCAAAGAGAAGCAGCTCCAGCCATCACATTAGCAGTGACGCCTCCCATTACTAATCTAGAGATTAGTGGCAGCTGTGAGCTGTCATTAACTCCTTATATTATCCCAAATGCCACCATACCAGGGCAATCTAAAGGATGCGACAATTCTGGGCAGCTGAAGGCTGCTATTTTTAAGTTAGGGGGGCCCAATAATCTGAGAATACCAGCCCTCAGCTGTTGGCTTTATCATGGCTGGGTATTAAAATTGGGGGGGAACAGCACACAGTTTTGTTTTAAATTATTTATTTAAATAATTTAATAAAAAGCCACATGGGGTCCCTCTTGTTTTGATACACAGCCAAGATAAGCACACGGCTTGGGGCTGCAGCTTTTATGGTTTCTCTGTGCTGGGTACCATAATATGAGGGGCCCTTACCCCAATTTTTTTACTTTATATATTTTTGCACCACTATAGGGACACAGACAGCATGTGTTATTCCAAGCAGTCAGACACGCTATCACCCAGCGTGGAGTCAAGGTCTGATTGCAACCAATCAGACACCGGGTCTGCTGGTGGGTAGGAGAAGCAGTGAAATAATACAAATTAATACTTATGTAGTTAACCTTATATGAATTAAACTTGCCTTGGTACCTCCATTACATCATAGAAATCTGTTAATGAAAATGCTTGCCAATGCTAGTCATTGACAGCACCAAGATTTCCTGGGAAGAAGTCCGGGTGAGAGTCCAAAAAACAAAATTTTATTTACATGTTGCATCCCATAGCTTGGTATGATTTCACAAGGTCACTCACTACATGACCATAGTTTTCTGCTTTATGATTTCCAAGAAAAAAGAAGAGACATTTTTGAAGGACAGCTAGACTGCTTTGTACAGTGGATTTAACAGTTCCTAGAATTGATCATCATCAATCACCGTTCTTATTTGTGGCTCTATAAAAATACCTTCTTTCAGTTTTGTATCACAATCTTTGTGAAATTTAGATTTCAAATGTATAAAAGCAGCAGCATTTTTATCAAGTGCCTTTATGAATTGTTTTATCAATCATAGTTAAATATGCAGTAGAAGTAAATATACTGTATTTTTTGGATTATAATTAGAGATGAGCGAACCGGTCGCGGTTCGGCTCGAGGTTGGTTCGCCGAACGGACCTCCCGTTCGAGTTCGGTTCGTCGAACGTTCGACGAACCGAACTCGAACTGCATAGGAAACAATGGCAGGCAATCACAAACACAGAAAAACACCTAGAAAACACCCTCAAAGGTGTCCTAAAGGTGACAAACAACTCAAACACATTGGAAAGTGACAAGGACATATACTCATGCGAAAACAAAACAGCTGGACAAGGAAAAAGAGGAGGACACACAGATATAGGCATGGCACGCCCTTCTAAAATCATGTAAAACACCGCAAGGTGACTCCAAGCGGAGTCTCCCTTTTTTCCAAAAATTGGGCCACACACACACCCACCCCTTCAGTGGTAGCACTTGTGCCCCAGTTGCACACTTCACAGCTAGATTTGCATCAAGCACATTCAAAAATACGCCATAATTAACCGTCCCCAGGATGACACCAGGGTAGGTAGCTAAGTCTTTCCTGATCCCAGCTCTGTGCAGCTTGGATCATTTATAAAAAACACAGCAATCAAGGGTTACTCCAAGCGGAGTCTCCCTTTTTTCCAAAAATTGGGCCCCACACACACCCACCCCTTCAGTGGCAGCAGTTGTGCCCTAGTTGTACACTTCACAGCTACATTTGCATCAAGCACATTCAAAAATACGCCATTCTTATCCATCCCCAGGATGACACCGGGGTAGGTAGCAAAGTCTTTGCTGACCCATGACTTGTTCATCTTGGCTTCTTTTAAAAACAATGTAAGCAAGGGTTACTCCAAGCGGAGTCTCCCTTTTTTCCAAAAATTGGGCCCCACACACACCCACCCCTTCAGTGGCAGCAGTTGTGCCCTAGTTGTACACTTCACAGCTACATTTGCATCAAGCACATTCAAAAATACGCCATTCTTATCCATCCCCAGGATGACACCGGGGTAGGTAGCAAAGTCTTTGCTGACCCATGACTTGTTCATCTTGGCTTCTTTTAAAAACAATGTAAGCAAGGGTTACTCCAAGCGGAGTCTCCCTTTTTTCCAAAAATTGGGCCCCACACACACCCACCCCTTCAGTGGCAGCAGTTGTGCCCTAGTTGTACACTTCACAGCTACATTTGCATCAAGCACATTCAAAAATACGCCATTCTTATCCGTCCCCAGGATGACACCGGGGTAGGTAGCAAAGTCTTTCCTGATCCCAGCTCTGTTCATCTTGGCTTCTTTTAAAAACACATCAAGCAAGGGTTACTCCAAGCGGAGCCTCCCTTTTTTCCAAAAATTGGGCCCCACACACCCACCCATTCAGTGGCAGCAGTTGTGCCCCAGTTGTACACTTCACAGCTAGATTTGCATCAAGCACATTCCAAAATACGCCATTCTTATCCGTCCCCAGGATGACACCGGGGTAGGTAGCAAAGTGTTTCCTGATCCCAGCTCTGTTCATCTTGGCTTCTTTTAAAAACACAGCAAGCAAGGGTTACTCCAAGCGGAGTCTCCCTTTTTTTCCAAAAATTGGGCCCCACACACCCACCCATTCAGTGGCAGCAGTTGTGCCCCAGTTGTACACTTCACAGCTAGATTTGCATCAAGCACATTCAAAAATACGCCATAATTAACCGTCCCCAGGATGACACCAGGGTAGGTAGCAAAGTCTTTCCTGATCCCAGCTCTGTTCATCTTGGCTTCTTTTAAAAACACATCAAGCAAGGGTTACTCCAAGCGGAGTCTCCCTTTTTTTCCAAAAATTGGGCCCCACACACCCACCCATTCAGTGGCAGCAGTTGTGCCCCAGTTGTACACTTCACAGCTAGATTTGCATCAAGCACATTCAAAAATACGTCATTCTTATCCGTCCCCAGGATGACACCGGGGTAGGTAGCAAAGTCTTTCCTGATCCCAGCTCTGTTCATCTTGGCTTCTTTTAAAAACACATCAAGCAAGGGTTACTCCAAGCGGAGTCTCCCTTTTTTCCAAAAATTGGGCCCCACACACACCCACCCCTTCAGTGGCAGCAGTTGTGCCCTAGTTGTACACTTCACAGCTACATTTGCATCAAGCACATTCAAAAATACGCCATTCTTATCCATCCCCAGGATGACACCGGGGTAGGTAGCAAAGTCTTTGCTGACCCATGACTTGTTCATCTTGGCTTCTTTTAAAAACAATGTAAGCAAGGGTTACTCCAAGCGGAGTCTCCCTTTTTTCCAAAAATTGGGCCCCACACACACCCACCCCTTCAGTGGCAGCAGTTGTGCCCTAGTTGTACACTTCACAGCTACATTTGCATCAAGCACATTCAAAAATACGCCATTCTTATCCGTCCCCAGGATGACACCGGGGTAGGTAGCAAAGTCTTTCCTGATCCCAGCTCTGTTCATCTTGGCTTCTTTTAAAAACACATCAAGCAAGGGTTACTCCAAGCGGAGCCTCCCTTTTTTCCAAAAATTGGGCCCCACACACACCCACCCATTCAGTGGCAGCAGTTGTGCCCCAGTTGTACACTTCACAGCTAGATTTGCATCAAGCACATTCCAAAATACGCCATTCTTATCCGTCCCCAGGATGACACCGGGGTAGGTAGCAAAGTGTTTCCTGATCCCAGCTCTGTTCATCTTGGCTTCTTTTAAAAACACAGCAAGCAAGGGTTACTCCAAGCGGAGTCTCCCTTTTTTTCCAAAAATTGGGCCCCACACACCCACCCATTCAGTGGCAGCAGTTGTGCCCCAGTTGTACACTTCACAGCTAGATTTGCATCAAGCACATTCAAAAATACGCCATAATTAACCGTCCCCAGGATGACACCAGGGTAGGTAGCAAAGTCTTTCCTGATCCCAGCTCTGTTCATCTTGGCTTCTTTTAAAAACACAGCAAGCAAGGGTTACTCCAAGCGGAGTCTCCCTTTTTTTCCAAAAATTGGGCCCCACACACCCACCCATTCAGTGGCAGCAGTTGTGCCCCAGTTGTACACTTCACAGCTAGATTTGCATCAAGCACATTCAAAAATACGCCATAATTAACCGTCCCCAGGATGACACCAGGGTAGGTAGCAAAGTCTTTCCTGATCCCAGCTCTGTTCATCTTGGCTTCTTTTAAAAACACATCAAGCAAGGGTTACTCCAAGCGGAGTCTCCCTTTTTTTCCAAAAATTGGGCCCCACACACCCACCCATTCAGTGGCAGCAGTTGTGCCCCAGTTGTACACTTCACAGCTAGATTTGCATCAAGCACATTCAAAAATACGTCATTCTTATCCGTCCCCAGGATGACACCGGGGTAGGTAGCAAAGTCTTTCCTGATCCCAGCTCTGTTCATCTTGGCTTCTTTTAAAAACACATCAAGCAAGGGTTACTCCAAGCGGAGTCTCCCTTTTTTCCAAAAATTGGGCCCCACACACACCCACCCCTTCAGTGGCAGCAGTTGTGCCCTAGTTGTACACTTCACAGCTACATTTGCATCAAGCACATTCAAAAATACGCCATTCTTATCCATCCCCAGGATGACACCGGGGTAGGTAGCAAAGTCTTTGCTGACCCATGACTTGTTCATCTTGGCTTCTTTTAAAAACAATGTAAGCAAGGGTTACTCCAAGCGGAGTCTCCCTTTTTTCCAAAAATTGGGCCCCACACACACCCACCCCTTCAGTGGCAGCAGTTGTGCCCTAGTTGTACACTTCACAGCTACATTTGCATCAAGCACATTCAAAAATACGCCATTCTTATCCGTCCCCAGGATGACACCGGGGTAGGTAGCAAAGTCTTTCCTGATCCCAGCTCTGTTCATCTTGGCTTCTTTTAAAAACACATCAAGCAAGGGTTACTCCAAGCGGAGCCTCCCTTTTTTCCAAAAATTGGGCCCCACACACCCACCCATTCAGTGGCAGCAGTTGTGCCCCAGTTGTACACTTCACAGCTAGATTTGCATCAAGCACATTCCAAAATACGCCATTCTTATCCGTCCCCAGGATGACACCGGGGTAGGTAGCAAAGTGTTTCCTGATCCCAGCTCTGTTCATCTTGGCTTCTTTTAAAAACACAGCAAGCAAGGGTTACTCCAAGCGGAGTCTCCCTTTTTTTCCAAAAATTGGGCCCCACACACCCACCCATTCAGTGGCAGCAGTTGTGCCCCAGTTGTACACTTCACAGCTAGATTTGCATCAAGCACATTCAAAAATACGCCATAATTAACCGTCCCCAGGATGACACCAGGGTAGGTAGCAAAGTCTTTCCTGATCCCAGCTCTGTTCATCTTGGCTTCTTTTAAAAACACAGCAAGCAAGGGTTACTCCAAGCGGAGTCTCCCTTTTTTTCCAAAAATTGGGCCCCACACACCCACCCATTCAGTGGCAGCAGTTGTGCCCCAGTTGTACACTTCACAGCTAGATTTGCATCAAGCACATTCAAAAATACGCCATAATTAACCGTCCCCAGGATGACACCAGGGTAGGTAGCAAAGTCTTTCCTGATCCCAGCTCTGTTCATCTTGGCTTCTTTTAAAAACACAGCAAGCAAGGGTTACTCCAAGCGGAGTCTCCCTTTTTTTCCAAAAATTGGGCCCCACACACCCACCCATTCAGTGGCAGCAGTTGTGCCCCAGTTGTACACTTCACAGCTAGATTTGCATCAAGCACATTCAAAAATACGCCATAATTAACCGTCCCCAGGATGACACCAGGGTAGGTAGCAAAGTCTTTCCTGATCCCAGCTCTGTTCATCTTGGCTTCTTTTAAAAACACAGCAAGCAAGGGTTACTCCAAGCGGAGTCTCCCTTTTTTTCCAAAAATTGGGCCCCACACACCCACCCATTCAGTGGCAGCAGTTGTGCCCCAGTTGTACACTTCACAGCTAGATTTGCATCAAGCACATTCAAAAATACGCCATAATTAACCGTCCCCAGGATGACACCAGGGTAGGTAGCAAAGTCTTTCCTGATCCCAGCTCTGTTCATCTTGGCTTCTTTTAAAAACACAGCAAGCAAGGGTTACTCCAAGCGGAGTCTCCCTTTTTTTTCCAAAAATTGGGCCCCACACACCCACCCATTCAGTGGCAGCAGTTGTGCCCCAGTTGTACACTTCACAGCTAGATTTGCATCAAGCACATTCAAAAATACGCCATAATTAACCGTCCCCAGGATGACACCAGGGTAGGTAGCAAAGTCTTTCCTGATCCCAGCTCTGTTCATCTTGGCTTCTTTTAAAAACACAGCAAGCAAGGGTTACTCCAAGCGGAGTCTCCCTTTTTTTCCAAAAATTGGGCCCCACACACCCACCCATTCAGTGGCAGCAGTTGTGCCCCAGTTGTACACTTCACAGCTAGATTTGCATCAAGCACATTCAAAAATACGCCATAATTAACCGTCCCCAGGATGACACCAGGGTAGGTAGCAAAGTCTTTCCTGATCCCAGCTCTGTTCATCTTGGCTTCTTTTAAAAACAATGTAAGCAAGGGTTACTCCAAGCGGAGTCTCCCTTTTTTTCCAAAAATTGGGCCCCACACACCCACCCATTCAGTGGCAGCACTTGTGCCCTAGTTGCAAACAGGATGTTTTGATTTGCATCAAGCACATTCCAAATCAACAAGCATTTACTCTCCCCAGGATGACACAGGGGTAGTAAATTCCTTCTGGATCCATGACTTGTTCATTTTGATGAACGTCAGTCTGTCCACATTGTCACTGGACAGACGCGTGCGCTTATCTGTCAGCACACACCCAGCAGCACTGAATACACGTTCAGAGACAACGCTGGCAGCTGGACACGACAAAATCTCCAAGGCGTAAGTTGCGAGCTCTGGCCATTTTTCTAGGTTTGAAGCCCAAAAGGAGCAAGGCTCCAGTTGCACAGTCATGGCATCGATGTTCATTTGGAGATACTCCTGTATCATCCTCTCCAGCCGTTGACTATGTGTCAGACTTGTTGTCTCTGGTGGCCTTGCAAAAGAGGGTCTAAAAAAATTATGAAAAGATTCCATAAAATTGCTGTTACCGGCACCAGATACGGTCCTACTGGTACGGGTAGACTGTTGAAGATGACGAGACCGTCCCATGTTTGTCAAGTTACAACTGGGAGATTCACTCCCTGCACCTGCACGGTTGTTTGGTGGAAAAGCCGAGCTAAGATCTAGTAACAGCTTCTGCTGATACTCCTGCATACGTGCGTCCCTTTCTATGGCTGGAATTATGTCACAAAATTTGGACTTGTACCGGGGATCTAATAGTGTGGCAATCCAGTAGTCATCATCACTTCTAATTTTGACAATACGACTGTCATGTTGGAGGTAGTGCAACAAAAAGGCACTCATGTGTCTTGCGCAGCCATGCGGACCAAGTCCACGCTGTGTTTGTGGCATAGAGGTGCTACCCGTTCTTTCTTCCTCTGACATCTGACCCCAACCTCTTTCAACTGAAATTTGACCAAGGTCTCCCTCATCCGCTGAGTCTTCCATGTCCATGGACAGTTCGTCCTCCATTTCTTCATGTTCTCCTGCACCTTGCTCAACATTTCGCCTGCTACTATGCGCCCTTGTCGATCCCTGTCCCCCTTGGTCCCATGCCTGCTGCGTTGGTGATGATGAACGTCTGGACCTTGGTGATGTTGTTGTCCCTTGCGCATATGAATCCTCCTGTAGTTCCTCCCCTTCATGTTGTCCCACCCCCTGACTCCGAATAGTGTTTAGCGTGTGCTCCAGCATGTAAATGACTGGAATCGTCATGCTGATAATGGCATTGTCAGAGCTAAACATATTCGTCGCCATGTCGAAACTGTGCAGAAGGGTGCATAGGTCCTTGATCTGAGACCACTCCATCAGGGTGATCTGCCCCACCTCTGCATCTCGTTGGCCCAGGCTATACGTCATGACGTATTGCACCAGGGCTCTGCGGTGCTGCCACAGTCGCTGTAACATGTGGAGAGTTGAATTCCAGCGTGTCGCCACATCGCATTTCAGGCGATGAACCGGCAGGCCGAAAGACTTCTGGAGCGATGCAAGTCGCTCAGCTGCGGCTCTTGAACGGCGGAAGTGAGCAGACAGTTTTCGTGCCCTGTTCAGAAGGCCATCTAGGCCGGGATAGTGTGTTAAAAATTGCTGCACGACAAGGTTCAACACGTGAGCCATACAAGGTACGTGTGTCACCTTGCGCAGGCGAAGGGCCGCACCCAGGTTTGCAGCATTGTCGCACACGGCCTTACCAGGCTGCAGGTTGAGTGGAGACAACCATTTATTAAACTCGGACCGCAGAGCTGACCACAACTCCTCAGCTGTGTGACTCTTATTACCAAGACATGTCAAGCTAAAGACCGCCTGATGCCGTTGCGCTCTGCTGCCAGCATAGTAATGAGGGGTGCGTGATTCCTTCTGCGCAGTGAGAACGCTGGTGGCCTGACCAGGCAGGCTTGGGGCGGAGGTGGAGGACCCAGATGAGGTGGAGGATGCAGAAGCAGTGGCGGAACTTGGACAGACAGAGGATTGACACACAAGTCGTGGGGACGGCAAGACTTGTGCAGCAGACCCTTCACCATCTATCACCATAGTTACCCAGTGCCCAGTCAGCGACATGTAACGTCCCTGTCCATGCTTACTGGTCCAAGTATCGGTGGTGAAATGCACCCGTTCACACACAGAGTTTCTCAAGGAAGCGGTGATGTTGTGTGCGACATGCTGGTGTAGCGCGGGCACACCTTTCTTAGAGAAGTAGTGGCGACTAGGCATCTGGTACTGGGGCACAGCGACAGACATAAGGTCTCTAAAATCCTGTGTGTCCACTAGGCGGAAAGGCAGCATTTCGGTAGCCAACAGCTTACAGAGGGATAGAGTCAACCTCTTAGCTTTGTCATGGGTCGGAGGAAGTGGCCTTTTATTTGACCACATCTGAGGGACAGAGATCTGGCTGCTGTGTGTAGACGGTGTTGAGTAGGGTGTCCCTGGAAAAATGCTGGTTTGTGAGGAAAGTGCAGGCGGAGACATGATGTTGCCTTCATCCAACGTTGGTGCTATCGATGTCTGAGAGAGCTGTACACACTCACTTGTTTCCCCTTCCAAACCAACTGACGACCTTACAAGCAAACTGCCTGTTGCGGTTACAGTGGTGGAAGTTTTGCGTGGAAAAACAGGTGTGACAGCTGTCCCCACAGTCCTAGAAGATGAAGAGCGCGCGGATGCACTGGAAGGGGCGGGCGGTGGATGGTTCGCTCCGCTAGGCCGCATTGCAGCACGGTGAGCTTCCCACCGGGACTTATGATATTTAGTCATGTGACGATTCATGGAAGAAGTTGTCAAACTGCTGAGGTTTTGACCTCTACTAACAGAATCATGACAAATGTTACATATCACATGAGTTGGGCGATCTTTTTCGATGTGAAAAAAGGACCAGGCTAGGCAAGGCTTAGAGGCCATGCGACCTGTTGATCCACCCCGAATAATGCTCATAGGCAGAGTGGTGGCTGAGGATGCAGTTGTAGACGTGCTACCAGTGCTCCGACTCTGTCCAGGAAGGCGCAAGGTAACTCCGTCGTCGGTTGCATCCTCCTCCACCGCCTCTGTTGACCTCCTCGAGTGCCTGACTGGGGGTTGACAGTAGGTGGGATCTAGAACGTCATCATCAATTGTTGTGTTTGCACTCCCCTCCCCCTCAGACCGAGCCTCTTCTTGCCCTGACCGAATATTTAAGTTGTCATCCCAATCGGGTATCTGCGTCTCATCTTCATCAGTATGTTCCTCATTGTCTATAACCACAGGTGTTACAGTTTGTGACAAAGGGTCAACATTATGCTCAGAAACTTGGTCCTCACGGCCTGAATCAGAGTCACAAAGGTTCTGGGCATCACTGCAGACCATTTCCTGTTCTGTACTCACTGTAGCTTGGGAGCAGACCTCTGATTCCCAGGCTATAGTGTGACTGAACAGCTCTGCAGACTCAGCCATCTCAGTTCCACCATACTGTGCAGGGCTGATGGAGACTTCAGAGCTGGGAGAAATCAAGTGTGATTGGGATGACAACTCAGAGGACTGGTGTTTTTTGGATGCGGTACTTGAAGTGGCTGAGAGGGCACTTGTTGGACCACTTGAGATCCATTCAAGCATTTTCCTTTTTTGCCCATCATCTACCTTTGTTCCTCTTGTTCGTGTCCGTAAAAAAGGGAGCACATCGGATTGTCCACAATAAGTAGTAGACATCTTACTTTTGCTAGTAGATGGTCTATCTGCAGCAGATGATAATGGAGCTTTGCCACCTTCCCCACTGACAAAACCTTTTTTGCCTTTTCCACCACGCCTCTTCCCCTTTCCACCAGCATCTGTCATTTTGCCACTCATGTTGATTGCGACAAGATTGTGGACTGAAAATGTGGTAGTAAAAATTGAGAGGTGGTGAAGATTGCAGTGGTGGTCTAGCTTTATTAACAGCAGAATAATAAAGAATAAATATCCCTGACAATGTAACTTAGTTATAATTAGTTGGAGTGTGCAACGCAGGCAGACGTGCTGCAAATGTCTTGGCACTAGTGGGACTAAAGCAAAGTCCAATAGCCACGTATAGGATGCCACTAGGTACACTAAGTGTTTGCTAGTATAATGGCTTAGTTATAATTAGTTGGAGTGTGCAACGCAGGCAGATGCGCTCTGCAAATGTCTTGGCACTAGTGGGACTATAGCAAAGTCCAATAGCCACGTATAGGATGCCACTAGGTACACTGAGTGTGTGCTAGTATAATGGCTTAGTTATAATTAGTTGGAGTGTGCAACGCAGGCAGATGCGTTCTGCAAATGTCTTGGCACTAGTGGGACTAAAGCAAAGTCCAATAGCCACGTATAGGATGCCACTAGGTACACTAAGTGTTTGCTAGTATAATGGCTTAGTTATAATTAGTTGGAGTGTGCAACGCAGGCAGATGCGCTCTGCAAATGTCTTGGCACTAGTGGGACTATAGCAAAGTCCAATAGCCACGTATAGGATGCCACTAGGTACACTGAGTGTGTGCTAGTATAATGGCTTAGTTATAATTAGTTGGAGTGTGCAACGCAGGCAGATGCGCTCTGCAAATGTCTTGGCACTAGTGGGACTATAGCAAAGTCCAATAGCCACGTATAGGATGCCACTAGGTACACTGAGTGTGTGCTAGTATAATGGCTTAGTTATAATTAGTTGGAGTGTGCAACGCAGGCAGATGCGTTCTGCAAATGTCTTGGCACTAGTGGGACTAAAGCAAAGTCCAATAGCCACGTATAGGATGCCACTAGGTACACTAAGTGTTTGCTAGTATAATGGCTTAGTTATAATTAGTTTGTAGTGTGCAACGCAGGCAGATGCGCTCTGCAAATGTCTTGGCACTAGTGGGACTATAGCAAAGTCCAATAGCCACGTATAGGATGCCACTAGGTACACTGAGTGTGTGCTAGTATAATGGCTTAGTTATAATTAGTTGGAGTGTGCAACGCAGGCAGATGCGCTCTGCAAATGTCTTGGCACTAGTGGGACTATAGCAAAGTCCAATAGCCACGTATAGGATGCCACTAGGTACACTGAGTGTTTGCTAGTATAATGGCTTAGTTATATGAGTTGGAGTGTGCAATGCAGGCAGATGCGCTCTGCAAATGTCTTGGCACTAGTGGGACTATAGCAAAGTCCAATAGCCACGTATAGGATGCCACTAGGTACACTGAGTGTGTGCTAGTATAATGGCTTAGTTATAATTAGTTTGTAGTGTGCAACGCAGGCAGATGCGCTCTGCAAATGTCTTGGCACTAGTGGGACTATAGCAAAGTCCAATAGCCACGTATAGGATGCCACTAGGTACACTGAGTGTTTGCTAGTATAATGGCTTAGTTATATGAGTTGGAGTGTGCAATGCAGGCAGATGCGCTCTGCAAATGTCTTGGCACTAGTGGGACTATAGCAAAGTCCAATAGCCACGTATAGGATGCCACTAGGTACACTGAGTGTGTGCTAGTATAATGGCTTAGTTATAATTAGTTGGAGTGTGCAACGCAGGCAGATGCGCTCTGCAAATGTCTTGGCACTAGTGGGACTATAGCAAAGTCCAATAGCCACGTATAGGATGCCACTAGGTACACTAAGTGTTTGCTAGTATAATGGCTTAGTTATAATTAGTTGGAGTGTGCAACGCAGGCAGATGCGCTCTGCAAATGTCTTGGCACTAGTGGGACTATAGCAAAGTCCAATAGCCACGTATAGGATGCCACTAGGTACACTGAGTGTGTGCTAGTATAATGGCTTAGTTATAATTAGTTGGAGTGTGCAACGCAGGCAGATGCGTTCTGCAAATGTCTTGGCACTAGTGGGACTAAAGCAAAGTCCAATAGCCACGTATAGGATGCCACTAGGTACACTAAGTGTTTGCTAGTATAATGGCTTAGTTATAATTAGTTGGAGTGTGCAACGCAGGCAGATGCGCTCTGCAAATGTCTTGGCACTAGTGGGACTATAGCAAAGTCCAATAGCCACGTATAGGATGCCACTAGGTACACTGAGTGTGTGCTAGTATAATGGCTTAGTTATAATTAGTTGGAGTGTGCAACGCAGGCAGATGCGTTCTGCAAATGTCTTGGCACTAGTGGGACTAAAGCAAAGTCCAATAGCCACGTATAGGATGCCACTAGGTACACTAAGTGTTTGCTAGTATAATGGCTTAGTTATAATTAGTTGGAGTGTGCAACGCAGGCAGATGCGCTCTGCAAATGTCTTGGCACTAGTGGGACTATAGCAAAGTCCAATAGCCACGTATAGGATGCCACTAGGTACACTGAGTGTGTGCTAGTATAATGGCTTAGTTATAATTAGTTGGAGTGTGCAACGCAGGCAGATGCGCTCTGCAAATGTCTTGGCACTAGTGGGACTATAGCAAAGTCCAATAGCCACGTATAGGATGCCACTAGGTACACTGAGTGTGTGCTAGTATAATGGCTTAGTTATAATTAGTTGGAGTGTGCAACGCAGGCAGATGCGCTCTGCAAATGTCTTGGCACTAGTGGGACTATAGCAAAGTCCAATAGCCACGTATAGGATGCCACTAGGTACACTGAGTGTTTGCTAGTATAATGGCTTAGTTATAATTAGTTGGAGTGTGCAACGCAGGCAGATGCGCTCTGCAAATGTCTTGGCACTAGTGGGACTAAAGCAAAGTCCAATAGCCACGTATAGGATGCCACTAGGTACACTGAGTGTTTGCTAGTATAATGGCTTAGTTATAATTAGTTGGAGTGTGCAACGCAGGCAGATGCGCTCTGCAAATGTCTTGGCACTAGTGGGACTGAAGCAAAGTCCAATAGCCACGTATAGGATGCCACTAGGTACACTGAGTGTTTGCTAGTATAATGGCTTAGTTAGAATGAGTTGGAGTGTGCAGAGGACAAGAGGGTACAGTGGCAGGATTGTGGTGCTCTGGGTAGAGGAATGGAAGCCTGCCTTTCTATTCCCTCCTAATGGTGAAATGCAGGGAGGAAATCCCTGACCTGGGCTACACAGACGCTGTTGCTGTTTGCAGGACCTGTCACCTATGGCTCTCTGACCCTGCCGCTTTGAGCCCTTAAAAGGACTGCTAGAATGTGCTCTCCCTAAGCTGTCTAACGCTGTGTATGCAGCGCATACAGCTGTATCGGCTATAGGACTCAGGAGGACGGAGCTGCGACACTGATGTCTGACACCAAAGACGCAGAAGGCAGATAATGGCGTTCGTGAAGAAAATGTCCGGTTTTATAATGCAGGGACATGTGACATGCAGATCCTATCACACATGCCGTTGCTTCTCTGGCTCAAAGTCCACTTAGCTGTGTGTGTGTCTGTGATTGGCTGACATGCTGGCCCGCCCCACAAGACGCGCGCGCTTAGGGAAGGAAGACAAGAAAAAAAAAAAAAAAAATGGCGATCGCCATTATAGAAACAGCAGTGATCTGAAGGCGCTGTTCACGCACACTATACACTGAAATGTGATAATAGTTTGATTCACAGAGTGACTTACACTATTACAGCAGAAACCAAGCTATGATTTAGCTGTTTTTTGGCTGCTAGAACCGTTCTCGAACGTTTCTAGAACTATCGAGCTTTTGCAAAAAGCTCGAGTTCTAGTTCGATCTAGAACATGCCCCAAAATCACTCGAGCCTAGAACTGGAGAACCACGAACCACGAACCGCGCTCAACTCTAATTATAATACACACTTTTCTTCAACAAAATTTGGGAGGAAAATGAGGGGCGCGTCTTAAGAGCCTTGCTTGATGACCCTCTAAAAATGTTTCAGCAAGGGCCACTTGATGACCCTTTAAAAACCTTGAGTGAGGGCTATATGTATGAGGGTAATAAGCGGCCCCAGAAGTAGTGTTACAGCCTCGAGGGAGACTCGGTAAGTAAAACATGCCTGCTTTATTCCCCCTAGTCCTTTCTACCACCGTCTTAAAACTCATGATTCGGGTCCTCATAGACTTATAAGGGGATCGGCGTCTGGACAGATATCCGGAATTAATGGGGTGGTCCACCGCTCGTCACAGCCCACCATCTTGTGCGTTCTCTCCTTCGCTGCAGAGCACTGCAAGCAGGAGCAATGAAACTCCATCCACAGCCCAGTCACTCAAGGAGACTGGGGCCGGTCTCAGTGATGTCGAGTCAACTGGAAGTTGATGTGGCATCACCGGATGTAACATCACTGGAACTCAGAGGTCACGGAACTCAGGAGTCATGTGATGGGGATGAGCAGACCGCAATAGCGCTGCTCAGAAGCACAATTGACTACACAAGGTATTTGAGATAATCCTTCTTTATAAGCTTTACATCGATGTGGCTACTATACTGTGTAGTGGACCACCTCTTTAATTCTGGTCCCGAACCGGGTTTTTTTTGTTTTGTTTTTTTTAAATCCGGTTGAACCTGCCGATTTTGGATACTTGATGGTTCGCCCATCACCAGTCCTAAACATTAGGTCTTTTTCATTGGTGACATGCCTCCCAGGTTTCAGCACAGACAACTAATACTTATGATATAATAAATACAATTCTATGTAATGATGTGTGAAAACAATTAAATCTACTAAGAAAAACACAGTAAAAATTTTTAATTTGTGTTGCTTTTATTTCAGTGCACAAAATACAAACATTTTAAAACGGGTAATTAAATTAAGTGTAAAACATTTATAATTATTGGCATGTAAGCAGAGCATGTCTACCAAACTTTACCGAGCACATATTCCACATCAGCTATATACTGTAGTTGTAAATTTTTACTTTTTTCAGAAATCCAACAGATAAAATAAAGACTCACTGTGCCTGAGATATATGTTACTTTATGGACAAGGCCTATCTACAATCGTAAATACGTATTCAGTACTGAAAATATAGGCTCTTCAGTTATCTGTGCTGCAGGCTCCTTTACAGATGTTGTCATACAGTATGTGCCAGAAAATTTAGTACATTAATCAGCACTATTTGTCTGGTAAAGGGAGGGACCCCATGATGGAAGATGGCACTGACAGATCTGGCTCGGTGACCCTTCTCAGTGAACAGAAGAATGCAAGGTGTACAAATATTTAAAAATCATCATCCCAGTCCAGTTTTGCAAGAGGGAAGGGAGGCGATCATTGTAAGATAATGTAATAACCAGAATATTCCTATGTAAGGGGTTTTGTAGCAATCAAATTGAGCCCAGCTTAGCAGGTTTTGCCATTATAAACTTATCAGCTACCAGTCTGCAAAGGAAGAGGTTGTATTATTATATGAGGGCTGTTCCTCTGAATATTTTTTATTTTTTTAATCTGCCATCTGGTCCAAGAGATATAAAAGCCTTTTTTTTAATTTAGTGCTCATTATAATGGTCTTTTCAAGGGATCATGGTTTACAGGATTCCTTGGGGGCGAGTCTTTAGGGTGCTTTGCATTATTACCCTATGAGCAACACACCCTTGCTGATACCAGGAAGCAACATAGCTGATACCAGGAAGCAACATTTTTATGTTGGCCGAGGCCCCGCCCCTTCTGGTCACATGGGTATGACATCAGCACAGGTCCTTTTAGTCACAAAATAAATCGATTCTATGATGGAATTATCATAAATAACCGGGCAGGGAATAACTATGAATACCCACCCAAGCTACGGTATTAGCTGATCGGCAGCTGCTGTCACTCAACAAGCTGCTGATTTTACAAATTTTACTTGGTTGTGTTTTAAAACCTATGTATCCTAGCTCAGGGTTCCCCAACTCCAGTCCTTAAGGCCCACCAACAGTGCATGTTTTCAGGATTTCCTTAGCATTGCACTGCTGTTGGAACCAGCACTTGGGCAGGTAATTACATTAACACCTGTGCAATACTAAGGAAATCCCAAAAACCTGCATTGGTGGGCCTTGAGGACTGGAGTTGGGGACCTCTGTCCTAGCTGACACCTAAAGTAGATGGAATAAAATAATAAGGTATTGGACAAAAATTGTATCATTACAGCATTATATCAATCTAAAATGATTTTGATGACAGATGGTCTTTTAATAGGATGATTTATGTATTGCGTCAAGAGACCCTTTAAGAAAAGGAATTAAGGAGACATATTTATCTTGGATTATGATTCAGAAACATGACAGGTTACAAGAAAAGAGTGCACTGCCCTTTATTACAAAATACTTACAAATCCAAAAGGTAAAAGTTTAAAATATAAGAATGACTCCAGAAAAAAAATTGTAATGTATTTACATATTGAATAGGGTATCATTCCCTTTACTGGATGTCACTAAGATCTCTTACTATTTCTTGGTGTCATATCGTTATGCTCCACATGACAATAACACACTGGACAATTTTGTCACTATTGGTGAGGCAAAATATAGTTGGGCTCTGATTCATCAGTTTTTACCAGAAATCTGGCAAAAACTGAAATATTGCAAACTTCTGGGTGTTTTATGCCAATTTAGGGATATTTTTTAGGATTGAGCAGAATTTAATAGGGACCGAATGTACCTAAACTCTGCTGACAAATTCATCATAATTTATGCCACAAAAGTGACTGGAAGATATTTCTTATGCTGGTACACAGCAGCTGAAAGACATCAAATTAATTCAGAGGCTTGCGCTTCTTGGTTATTGGTATACAATATGCCAGGCTTGATTAATCGATTCTCAGTTTTAAAAAAATAAAAATAAGTAAATAAATAGGAGTCAAAACCCTATTTAACATGATTATAAACCTGGAACTTCTGAAGGTACAGTTTCAAAAGTAGGATCCTGTCACTTAAAGCATTATGGAAAGACATTTGGCACTCATAATATTAATCCACACAATTTGCATTACGTTTCAGTCAAAGTTGATCTCCGTCAGATACGCAGTGTAAGAATACACCATAATAAAGTGAAAAAAGGACAGTTAAAGTCATATGTATCATAAAAAATCGAAGGTCCGATCATAGGATATCATGAAGTCCGGGATATGCCCTGTATTTTGATATTCAGCTATTTAACAGAAAATAATTATATTTGCCTAGATTATAGCCTATAAAATCATATGCATAAAGACTTATTCCATTCCACCCAAAATATTCTTCTACTAATTCTTTTGATTAAGTTTATCAAAATTGAGGATCACATTGGCCAGAGAAATCAAAAATTCCTGCAAGCATCTCTTTCCTACAGTAAAAAGAGCAGTAATGTGTGAGAATAAGCCGTGGGCACTCTTGGTCCCGACAGGGGGCATGTGATAGTATAAGCTATATTGTAATGTTTACCTTAGCGTGTAATCCTTTTTAATGTATACTGTGACATCTAAATTGTACTGTATAAAGTAATAATTTAAAGAAGCAAAACCAATTTTTTATAAAACAAAAATGATGCAGTGAGTAAAGCAATTGGTTTATTTGAAAGGGTTCTATCAGGTGATTTATACGACCCACCCACAAGAATTAGGGACATGTCTAATTGTAGATGTATGTTATATGTTGTTTTCCTGCTGGATTCTTCCCACCTAGCTCTGTTTGATTGTCAGGTCTCAGAGTGAAATGTAATTATCTGCTTGTCTGTACACTAAATTCAGCATGAATCACTTGTTAGGCTCCCTTTAAGGGCTAATTCCATCTCTAGAATCCTATCCCAATAAGTAGTAGACATCACAATAATAATATTAGCAAATCTCAGCCGAAATGGACGTTGGGGCGGACGCCATTCCTGCAAGCACCTTCAATACGGACTCTGAATAGGTGAGCTTAATAGGCTTTTCCACTCTGACTCCTATTGTATAATCATGATTGGTCCTTATATCCTTCTTAACACTCTTGTTTCTCCCTATGCATATTCACTTATTATAGTGTCTATCTTGATTGCATAGGTGAGCACAATAGGCTTTTCCACTCTGCCTTCAATTGTATGATCATTATTGGTCCTTATATTTTTTTGACACTCCTGTTTCTCCCTATGCAGATTTCCTCATTATAGTGTTTATTTTGGTTGGGTGCTATTTATTGGGTTACCTCATAATTGTGTACTGTTTTATCATAAATGTTATTTAATTTTGCTTTAATTGGAGGCATTTGCTAATATTATGTAATAAACATGCTGAACCATGCAATACCTTACACCGAAGACCTTAGAACAGCCTCAGTCCTCCTTTTAGAAGAAATGGTAATGGGTGCACGTGGACGAGAAGAGGAGATATCCAGAACAGAAGTCCATAAAGTAGAAAACCACGGCATACACCATCCAAGATCCAGAAAATGCTTTTATTCCATGTAGCGTGCGGGTAAAATAGCGGGGAAGAGATAGCCAGGTGCAGGCCCCCCAAGGACGAAGGCCGTTTCGCACCTTGTGTGCTTCTATGGGTCTAATGCAGTGGCCAGAACCTATCCCTCTAAATAGAGGAAAACACCCGGGTCTCACCCACCGCTAATTAAAATGAAGCTGAGTGCATAAATTACAAGCCCACAGAAAGAGGCAAACATTACAGCTATGACAAAGTAATAAATGATGGAAAGAGAAAAAACAGGAAAATGGTTAATTCACTTAAGACATATCAAAAAACAGTACAATCAAATACTAATTATAGAAAAACAGATAAATCGCTTCTGTCTTTCAGACCTAGTTCCCCTTGTGCCCAGTATTTGATGATCAGCCTGGCTTCAGTTTCCAGCAAAAGCTTGTGGAGGTCGCCACCTTGTGGTGGAAGAGAAACCCTCTCTAAACCTGCAAATTGCATAGAATACGGATCACTATTGTGACACTCCTGTATATGCTGAATCAGGCGGGGAGAACCCTTGCCTGAAGTAACAGAATTAAAGTGTTCTTTGAACCGTACGTATAGGGGGCGAATCGTCTTACCAATATAGAATCTTCCACAAGCATATATAATGATATATACAATAAATTTAGTTTTGCAAGAAATAAACTGGATCGGGTTGGAGGTTAGGTGTGAATGACAAAAACGGCAGTTTCCACAGCAAAAATTGTCTGTAGGACAAGATTTTTCAAGCCATGTAGTTACATGTTTACCCCTTTCTGTGGGCTTGTAATTTATGCACTCAGCTTGATTTTAATTAGCGGTGGGTGAGACCCAGGTGTTTTCCTCTATTTAGAGGGATAGGTTCTGGCCACTGCATTGGACCCGTAGAAGCATACAAGGTGCGAAACGGCCGTCGTCCTTGGGGGGCCTGCACCCGTCTCTCTCTTCTCCGCTATTTTACCTGCAAGCTACATGGAATAAAAGCACTTTCTGGATCTTGGATGGTGTATGCCGTGGTTTTCTACTTTATGGACTTAGATTTGCTAATATTATTCTTACTACACCTACTATACAGTTAGGTCCAGAAATATTTGGACAGTGACACAAGTTTTGTTATTTTAGCTGTTTACAAAAACATGTTCAGAAATACAATTATATATATAATATGGGCTGAAAGTGCACACTCCCAGCTGCAATATGAGAGTTTTCACATCCAAATCGGAAAAAGGGTTTAGGAATCATAGCTCTGTAATGCATAGCCTCCTCTTTTTCAAGGGACCAAAAGTAATTGGACAAGGGACTCTAAGGGCTGCAATTAACTCTGAAGGTGTCTCCCTCGTAAACCTGTAATCAATGAAGTAGTTAAAAGGTCTGGGGTTGATTACAGGTGTATGGTTTTGCATTTGGAAGCTGTTGCTGTGACCAGACAACATGCGGTCTAAGGAACTCTCAATTGAGGTGAAGCAGAACATCCTGAGGCTGAAAAAAAAGAAAAAATCCATCAGAGAGATAGCAGACATGCTTGGAGTAGCAAAATCAACAGTCGGGTACATTCTGAGAAAAAAGGAATTGACTGGTGAGCTTGGGAACTCAAAAAGGCCTGGGCGTCCACGGATGACAACAGTGGTGGATGATCGCCGCATACTTTCTTAGGTGAAGTAGAACCCGTTCACAACATCAACTGAAGTCCAGAACACTCTCAGTAAAGTAGGTGTATCTGTCTCTAAGTCAACAGTAAAGAGAAGACTCCATGAAAGTAAATACAAAGGGTTCACATCTAGATGCAAACCATTCATCAATTCCAAAAATAGACAGGCCAGAGTTAAATTTGCTGAAAAACACCTCATGAAGCCAGCTCAGTTCTGGAAAAGTATTCTATGGACAGATGAGACAAAGATCAACCTGTGCCAGAATGATGGGAAGAAAAAAGTTTGGAGAAGAAAGGGAACGGCACATGATCCAAGGCACACCACATCCTCTGTAAAACATGGTGGAGGCAACGTGATGGCATGGGCATGCATGGCTTTCAATGGCACTGGGTCACTTGTGTTTATTGATGACATAACAGCAGACAAGAGTAGCCGGATGAATTCTGAAGTGTACCGGGATATACTTTCAGCCCAGATTCAGCCAAATGCTGCAAAGTTGATCAGACGGCGCTTCATAGTACAGATGGACAATGACCCCAAGCATGCAGCCAAACCTACCCAGGAGTTCATGAGTGCAAAAAAGTGGAACATTCTGCAATGGCCAAGTCAATCACCAGATCTTAACCCAATTGAGCATGCATTTCACTTGCTCAAATCCAGACTTAAGACGGAAAGACCCACAAACAAGCAAGACCTGAAGGCTGCGGCTGTAAAGGCCTGGCAAAGCATTAAGAAGGAGGAAACCCAGCGTTTGGTGATGTCCATGGGTTCCAGACTTAAGGCAGGGATTGCCTCCAAAGGATTCGCAACAAAATATTGAAAATAAAAATATTTTGTTTGGGTTTGGTTTATTTGTCCAATTACTTTTGACCTCCTAAAATGTGGAGTGTTTGTAAAGAAATGTGTACAATTCCTACAATTTCTATCAGATATTTTTGTTCAAACCTTCAAATTAAACGTTACAATCTGCACTTGAATTCTGTTGTAGAGGTTTCATTTCAAATCCAATGTGGTGGCATGCAGAGCCCAACTCGCGAAAATTGTGTCACTGTCCAAATATTTCTGGACCTAACTGTATATTGGGATAGGATGTTGGAGATGGGAATACCCCTTTCAAATAAAATTCCCACTGATCTGACATCCATAAAAAATAACCATGAACTCAACGCTATGGAGTAAAATCTTAAAGATTCAGTTTGCTGCCCTAGTCTTCATATAACTACCCTGGTCAAGGCATTCATTTCTCCAACGTCTCTGGCCCATGCTCATCCAGCCCCCTCCCTACTTGCTCCTATAATGCTCAAGGAAAATCTTTAACTCTAAATACTGGAGGAAAACACTATAATGAATATTTAAAGGGAATTTGTCATGTGATTCATGCTGCCCGAACCATGGGAAGCATAAGTCAGAGACCAGGTTACTTACATTAAAAGCAAGTATGTTGTACTCTGAAATGCTGCTGCTCTAACAGAAAAAGATAATTGAAAGCTTGGCAGCAATTCGGTGACTAGCCCAAGGGGCATGTCCATGTTGTCTTCTCCTCACACACTTAGCAGAATGACAGATCTGTCACTGTATGCACATATCAGGCGGAAAGCAGCCAGGTAGGACATGCCTCTTCAACTTATCACCTCATTGCTGGCTGCACCTTAAACTATGGGTTTTTTTTCTGGAACGCCTCAACCTTTCAGGGTAAAATATAGATATTTGTAGAGCAGCGGCTGGTCTCTGATTAATGCTGCCCATGGTTCAGTCAGCATGAATCCATCAGACAGGTTCCCTTTAAATTAATATATAAAAATCATCTTAATATTGATTTACAACCCCCAAAAATGTGTGGTTATGTTAGTGTAATACAATAGCAGCTTTCAGAGCGCTGTAGCAAATCCAATACGATTATTACGACGATCAAACTTGGTGTAATACTGTCCTATGAATGTAGCTCCCAAAATCCAAAGAGGTCCTGTTGGAGGAGGGATGTCCAGACCAGAGAATGCTACATTGCAGACCTCTTCTCCAAACTGCAATTGCTGAAATGAGATAAAAACAGTATTTAGTTTTGCTTTTTCTATTTTAATTATTATTTAATGGCTTCTTTTATTACTCTTGTCCTACTGGAGATAAGAGCAGAGTGCTGGTTTGGTTTAACAGACCTGATTCTTTATTAGAATGCATAGTATAATATGAAGGCACTTTTTACTTGGTAAGGAACCATCATTGAGTGAGCACAGGTAGGGGGTTTCTCCAAATGTGTGGGATTAACTTTTTTCAGTTTTTCAATATATCTGTAATATAGTGTAGTTGTATTAAAATATGCACGAATCGCCGACTTGATATACTGTGAGAAATACTGCGGCGGGCCCTAATACAGTGTGTGGACTACTGCAGGGACTCTCATGAAGTGAGGGGTCTACTGTGGGGGTGGCCTCAAAGTGTGAGAGTCATCATACAGTGTGAGGCATTCTGTGGGAGACTCTGATACAGTGTGAGACTTACCGTTGGGGGCCCTGAAACAGTGTGGAGGCTACTGTAGGGTGTTCTCAAACATTGTGGGTGCAACTGTGGGAGCCCTAATATAGTGTGGAGTTAATGTAGCGTGCCGTAACACAGTATGGGGGCCATCATATAGTTTTGGGGGCCATTATATAGTGTAGGGGCTACTGTTGAGGTACTCATACAGTGTGAGAGATTTTATACAGTTTGAGTACTACTATGGGGGTCATACTATGTTTTACGTGTAAAAAAAACGATTTAAAGAAAATAGCCAAAGCAAAATGTAGTAAAATAGATACTTCTTTATTAACAATATATTAAAAACAACCAAATAAATATGCAAGGAAATGGTGAAAAACAGGAGGGCCTAAAACGCAGTACTGAATGCTAATAGTAGTAAAATGTAATTTCAATTAAAGTGCATTAGGTGCAATTACATATACAAGGCCACCAGATGGCAGAGTGAAGAAAATCAAATGGATGGGCACAGGCGAAAAAAAGATCACCATGAATATCTGTGCAAAATTGCAAATAATAAAGTGCATATGTATCTCTAATAGACAAATATAATAACAAAGCACAGAAGGTGCTATAAAAATCAGTAATGAAATACATTAAAGTGATCAATCATGGTGATAAATATCAGTATGCACCCACCCACAAGAAAAACTCCAACATGTAACTGGGGATATAATCCTTCATTAATAGTTTGAATGAACAACATGATATTGTAAATAACAAGCACCAAAAAATGAAACCAGAATTAGACAGAAGCAATAATACCTGAAGCCATCAGTAAATCTGTGTGTAGGCCGCCTCCGACCCTACACGTGTTTCGGCGTACCTTCGTCAGGGAATGTGTCTATCTACAATAGGTCCCCTACCTGAGAGTACCATCTTAGCCACCATGGATGTGTAATCCTTATGCTCTAACATCCCACATGAAGATGGACTAACCGCCTGCCAAATGTTTCTTGTAGCTAATGGGATCCCTCCTGAGTCTGTATTAAGACTCACCAAATTCATCCTCATACACAACTTATTCTCTTTTGGCGAGGAGCTATATTTACAACTCACAGGAATTGCTATGGGAAGCAAAATGGCACCACAGTATGCCAACCTTTTCATGGCTAAACTGGAAAATGACTTTTTAGCATCCTGCTACCTCAAACCATTGGCCTATTTCCGTTTCATCGATGACATCTTAATAATCTGGACCGAATCTGAACAAGAGCTTCTAAAATTTCATGAAAAATTCAATGCATTTCATCCTACCATAAACTTGACATTAGAACACTCAAAACCAGAAATCAACTTCCTGGATACAACCATAAAAATTCAAAATGGTTCAATCCAGACATCGGTGTATCGGAAACCTATTGACCGTCCCACATACCTCAGATGGGACAGCTTTCACCCCCAAAACACATTAAAAAGTCCATTGTCTACAGCCAGGCCCTCAGATATAATCATACCTGTTCCAGCCCTGCAGACAGGGATGAACACTTAACCCATCTTAAAAAGACATTTTTAAACCAAAGCTACCACCCCACCTCCATAGATGATCAGATCATTAGAGCAACAAGGACCCCTAGAAGTGAACTGCTTCAATACAATCAAAAGGAGGAAAATAGTCGAGTACCTCTGGTGGTGACCTACAACCCACAGCTTGAGGTACTAAGAAGAACGGCCAAGAAACTTCACCACATTCTACACAAGGATAACCAGTTAAAAACAATATTCAAAGATCCTCCATTGCTGTGCTACAGGCAGTGTCCTAATTTAAGGAGCATCATGATCCGAAGTTCTATGCCCTCAGACACACCAAGAGGAACTTATCCTTGCAATGTATTAGCTGCAAAATCTGTACTCATGTAGAGACCAAAGACCGGATACGGATCCCTAACACACAGAAGGACTATAAAATTCCTGGGACATTCACATGTTCCTCTTCCAACGTGGTGTACTTAATCCTGTGCACTATATGTCCTATTGGAGGTCTCTATGTTGGAGAAACAGGACAGAGACTGAGAGTGAGGATGAGATCTCACCGCCACACAATTACAGACAAAAAAAATCCATTTACTTGTGGCCAAACATTTCTGTGCTTCAGGACACAACATAAACCATATGAAAGTTGTCATATTAAAAGGCAACTTCAGATCACAGAGCCATCGCAGGATCTGGGTATACAAATTCATTAAAATGTTTAACTCTGTGGACACAGGACTCATCCTGTCAGGGAGATTTATGGACCATTACAAAATCTGAGGAGTCTATTCCAGAGACTCACCAGACCTCTGATCCCACATGGCTGTTGGGACAATAAAACTCTCACACCACTAATCAAAGCTAATTAAGGATTCACTTTCTAAGCTCAGTGTTTATTTAAATGTCTTTTATTATGCCATCCCTCTGCTCTGTTTGTGGATAAATTTGTGTTTCTTCAGATTTTTTGTCATACCTTACCTGATGAAGGGACCTGAGATGTCTCGAAAACTTGCTTTGTAACATCACTTTATTTTATTTTAGTTAGCCATTAAAAGGTATCATAACAAGATTATAATTTTGTTCCTCTCACTGAGAACATTCAACCATAGTTGTAAACATGGTTATCTGGCTTGGGGTCCACTCAGATATTTTGCCCACCCTGAACAAGTAGCTACACCTCTGTGCTGGAAGTAAAAGTGATGTCTACTATTCTATTCAATATCTTTTTATGTTGTTTTTTTTAGATATATTGATGTATACCAGGCATTTTTCTAGCCTCTGTCTGGCATTGGAGCCCAATTAGCATGTACACCAGTAAATGTATCAAAGGTAGGTGCAAAAACACAGTGTGAACAAAACCTAAATGACATATTGTGAGGCGTGCACAAGAAAAAATAACACATTGATGCAATGTTTAATGTGTATTGCAACTAAGCAACTCTCAAACGGTGATTTTAAAGTGCAGCTGTGGTTTACTGCCACACTCGCTAATGTATGCAGCATTAGAGCCTGTGCACATGTTGCAGATTTGTCACATTTTTGTTTGCTCAGATTTGTCATAATTTTCTGATACCAGTAAAGTGAATGAGAATCCTGATGTCTTATGCATACTTTGCTTATTTCCTCTTTTTTGTCCTCGGGCAGATTTAAATCTGCAGTATGTCAATTCTTTCAGTGTTTTTTGCTGAAGATTTAACTTAAACTAATGAGCGGCCGGCAATGTCATTGTTAAAGTGTAGGGCCATGCCCCGCACCCAGCCAGCCCCTTAATACTGACAGTGCCGGCCAAGTGTAGGGGAGTGCAGGGCAACCCCACAACCCCTCCTCCCGGCCAGCAGTGTCATTGTTAAATTGCGGGTTGTGCCCTGCACCCCGCCAGCTCTTTAATATTGACAGTGACAGTTGGGGGGAGGTGGGTGTGGGGCTGCCCCGCACTCCCTGTCCCCTTCTGGCACAGTCAGTGGTAAAGGGCTGTCAAGGTGCAGGGCATACCGTGTCACCGGAGGTAATGCCAAGGGAACCCGGGTATGACCTCCGGTGAACTGAGTAACCTCACCACTGCCAGCCGGGTACCACTTGTCAGTGTTTCCCAGAACCTGGAGAGATCGGACATGTTTTCGGTCTCTCCAGGCTCGGATGTTGGACGTCGTGTGGATTACGGCAGAACTTCAAGGGTCTTTTGGGGGTTAATAAAGAGGGTGCAGGATTTTATTTCAAATAAAGGATTTTTCTCTGTGTTTGTATTTATTTCTTTTTACTTATAGGATTAGTGATGGGGGGTCTCATAGACCCATTCCCATCACTAATTCTGGGCTTGATTACAGTTGGACGCTGTCATTAATCCCTTATTACCCAGATTGCGACTGCACCAGGACAATTGGAAAGAGCTGGGTAAAACGTCGGGATTGTCGCATCTAACGGATGTGACAAGTCTGGGACAGCTGCAGGCTGCTATTTTTAGGCTAGCGGGTCCCAATAATCATGGGCTTCCCCACCCTCAGAACTCCAGCCCCCAGCTGTCGGCTTTATCTTGGCTGGCTATCAAAATTGGGGGGACTGCACATATTTTTTTTTTTAAAAAATTATTTATTTAACTATTTTTTTAAAAAAAAGCTGCATGCAGTTTCTCTTATTTTGATACACAGCCAAGATAAGCCCACACCAGCCGGTGGCAGCCTGTAGCCGTGGCTTTATCTGTACTGGGATCTCTGTAGGGGGGACCCTACGCCATTTTTTAAATTTAGTTGACACTCCACTATAAGCATGCAGACAGCACGATTCGAACCAATCACAGACGCTAATAGAGAGGATGGGGATGTGGTCTACAGGCAGCCAGTCTGAGCCACCGGTGGGCAGGGAAAGCAGTGGATATGTATGAGGACTGATGAGCGGACATGGAAGTAGCGTTACAGTCGAACGGTAGGCTCCGTAAGTATATTCTCCTGCTTTCACCCTTTTAATTTACAGGTAATGTTCGGGTCCTCATAGACTTATATAGGGTTCAGTGTCCAGGCAGATGTTTGGGTTGAAGTCCGGTCTCAAACTGGCCTTTTTTGTTAGAGTCCGGCCAGACCTGCAGGTTGACTCATCTCTATTTAACAGCAATTTCTCATTTTTCAGACAATATTTACAGAACAATATTTTAGGGATCATATTACATTTGAAGTGACTATGAGGGTCCCCGTGACAGAAAATACCCTAAAGTGACATCATTTTAAAAGTAACACTCCTCAAAGTGCTCAAAACCACATTTCAGAAGTTTATTAACTCTTTACATGCTTCACTGGAACTAAAGCAGCGTGGATAAAAAAAAAATGAATATTTTACTTTTTCCCACAAAAATATTGCTTTAGCCCCAATTTTTCATTTTTACAAGAGTAACAGGAGACAATGGACCTTACAATTTATTTTGTGATTTGTCCTGAGTACAGCGATACCCAATATGTGGTGAAAAATGACTGTTAAAGCGCAAGGCAAGACACAGAAGGGAAGGAGTGTTATTTGAATTTTGGACTGCAAAATTGGCTGAAATAGATAGCAGAACCCATGTCATATTTGCAGAGCCCCTAATGTGCCTAAATAGTGTAAACAGCCCATAAGTCATCCCATTTTTCAACTAACACAATGGTTTTTAACAGGAAAAAAATGCAAAGTCCTACAGCTGGGAAAGAAATATGAAAAAAGCATATCCAGAATGGGAGGATTCGGACTAAGCAACAGCAAGTGTGAAAAAGACTTGGGTATTAGTATATATAGATCACAGACTGAACATGAGTCAACATGGTGATGCAGCAGCAAAAAATGTAAACACAATTTTGGGATGTAGTAACAGAAGCATATAGTCTAGATCATGTGAAGTAATTATTGCCCACTACCCTTCTTTGGTCAGGACGCATCTAGAATACTGTGTCTAGTTCTGGAATCCACATTTTAAAAAATACATCAATAAACTGGAGCAAGTTCAGAGAAGAGCAACCAGAATGGTGACCAGTCTGCAAACCATACCCTATGAGGAACAGTTACAGGATTTAGGATTGTTTAGCTTGCAAAAAAATAAGAGTGAGAGGAGACTTAATAGCTGTCTACAAATATCTCAAGGGCTGTAACACTGTAGAGGGATCAGCCCTATTCTCATTTGCACAAGGAAAAACTAGATGCAATGGCATGAAACTGATTGGGATGAGACACAGATTAGATATTAGAAAAAAACGTTTTGACAGTGAGGGTAATCAATGAGTAAAACATGCTACCACGAGAAGTGATTAGTTCCCCGTCAATGGAAGTCTTCAAAAAGAGACTGGGCAGACATCAGTGTGGGATGATTTAGTGAATCCTGCTGTGAGCAGGTGGTTGGTCCAGAAGACCCAGGAGGTCCCTTCCAACTCCAATACTGGAGTTACAGGAATGAGGATGCCATGTCACATTGGTAAAGCCCCAGAGGTGGCAGAACAAGCACACCTGAACCCATTTTACAAACTGCACCCTTCAATAAATTCATCTAGAGGTGAGCAT
Organism: Anomaloglossus baeobatrachus; assembly: GCF_048569485.1. Taxonomy (NCBI): domain Eukaryota; kingdom Metazoa; phylum Chordata; class Amphibia; order Anura; family Aromobatidae; genus Anomaloglossus; species Anomaloglossus baeobatrachus. Next base: position 226,541,416 of record NC_134354.1, read on the forward strand.
GGAGCATATTGACACTACAGGTGTGTCACAAAATGTTATACTAGTAAGCGGTGAAAGTTTTTTTTACATTTTTAACATTAAAATGTTGTTTTAACCCCAGATTTCCAATTTTCAAGAGGGGAATATATAAAACAGGCCCCATAATATCTTACATAATTTCTCCAGAATGTGGCACATGTGATTGTACAGTACTGTTTCACCACACGGCAGAGCTTGAGAGGGAAGGAGCACTTGACTTTTGGAGCACAGATTTTTCTGTGTCAGAAACGCAGAAACCCCCTCAAGAGACCACATTTTGGAAATTACACCCCTTTTGGAATTCATCTATGGTTGTAGTGATGATTTTGTTCCTGGAAAACACCCAGTCAAATGCAGTGAATGTAACATAATTAAAAATTGCAAATAAACCGTTGTAGTGCCCAGTACATTATAGTGCCCGTACATTGTGTCCAGCTCGTGCTTCTGGGATTTCCTCAATACAAAAATTCAAAACATGTGGATGTTAGCAGTGGTTTATGCACACTGTGCGGCACAGAAGAGAGGGAGGCATTTGAATTTGGGAGCTGAGATTTTGCTGGCTTAATTTCTTTTTCTTTTTTTTGGTTGCAGCAAATATCTTCACGTCAAAATTATGGGCTGTAGACTTGAATCACATATAATCATAATTTATTATGGTTTTCCAATGTATCCGTAAAAATATTGTCTGTCTGATATTTTGATAAGGTGTCCATAAAAAGTAAAGTTGGTAACCCTTCATGTGGTGTCAGTTTTTTTCCACAGGTGGCAGTTGAATTGAAAATATGGTTCTATGACCATAACTTAAAGCAGAGGGTATATAAGTTGACTACATACACTGACGAGCAAAAGCAAGACTACCTTCATTTTATAGACAATCATCTTGGCTATCCCATACATAAATTTGACTTGCAACTAATTAGCATATGATTAGTTATGCAGATTGTTGTTATGTCACTGCATTGTTACTGTTTTGCTCCTGGTGTTTGAAAAATCTTTTTCTTCTTGTATACTACAAATTACAACCTGTTTTCACATTCCCTAATAGCTCAGTGTGTTATTAGGTTAATTAACAAGTGAAAGGTCGCTTGTTTAAATTGAGGAACAGCCATGAAGAAGATTTCCCAAGAAAAGAGAAACAGCATCATCCAGGTCATTGATAGTGGTCTCTCGAGCAAGAAAATTGACAAACTGCATCATCTGAGTGCTAAGACAGTTGGAATAATATGCAATGAGGTTTGCCCATCCATTCAAAAGCCAAGAGGTGGACGTCCAGGTAAAATATCAAAAAGTCGGCTCATCTCAAGGTCTATCAGGTCTGGTGCAACAAACACGGCAGTGCTGGTGGCGGCTCATATGGTTCATAATAGTGAGATCACAGATGTCCATGCAAGCACTGTGCGACGCACATTACACATGTCTGGAATGGTGGCCTGAAAAAAGTGAAGAAGTCTCAACTTCAATATTGTCAGAAGTATCGTCGGCTCGAGTTTGCAAAAAAGCACAAAAAGTGGACAGTAGAAGATTGAAAACAGGTGATTTGGGGTGATGGGACAAAAGTCCATAGACTAGGCTCTAATGGGTGCAAATGAGTCTTGAAGAAACAAAGAAAAAAGGGGATAACGGATCGAGAAATTGAAAGAACTGTCAAGGAAGCCTGATGAAATGGGGTGTTTCTCAACCAAGGGCATTGGATTTTTGACCAGGATTGATGGTGGGCTCAATATTGAGCTATATGGGAGTATCCTACAAGATAAGTTACTTCGTACACTCTAGTACTATGGGTAGGAAAAGGGTGACAGTGTTCCCGCAGAACAACGACCAGAAGCATACGTCAAGATTGGTGAAGATATGGTTCGATGACAATGAAGTAGAGGTGCTAAATTGGCTCCCACAGTCCCCAGACCTCAACCCAATTGAACACTTGTGGGTAGAGTTGAAGAAAAAGCTGTATACATACCCAAATGAGGCAACCAGTATGCGCCAACATTGGGAACTTGTAGAAAAGACCTGGTATTTTGGTTGAGACCTGCTTGAATCTGATCGGGAGCATGCTCAGAAGAATTCAGGCAGTGTTGAAGGTCAAAGATAGATTTACAAAATAGTAACAAAATAATAAAAGTTAAAATTTAGATTTTTAGGAACAAAACTGTAACAATACAGCGACATCAAGAATCTACATAACTAATTATATGCTAAATAGTTGCAAGTCAAATTTATGTATGGCCTCCGACACACATCCGTACCGCCGGTACGTGTTTGGCAGTTTTTTCATGTACCGGCGGCACAGAGACACGTATACCTATGTTTTCACTATTGTATGGACACACGTAAGTATTTTGGAACGGAACGTGTGTCCGTTCCGTACTTACATGCGTCTGTGATTTTTGCACGCTGACATGTCCACGTATTCTCCGGCCGCACGGGTGTCACACGGCCCGCACCCGTACCACACGGATGTAGTGTGGATGCGGGCCCGTGTGACACGCGCCGGAGAACACGTGTCTTTAATTTTAAAATAAAAAAAACAACAAATACTCACCTCCACCAGCCCCGCAGATTCTACCGCTGCAAACTGTTCCTGACGGCCGTCGCTCGTTATGAGCGTGTAAAGGAGGTGGGCGTGCTGTCACAGGCTCTAATCTACGCCCCTCCGCTCGGCCAGAAGCAAGCGTCAGCGGGGAGTGGGTGGGGCTGGAGCCGAAGATCAGGACCCTGGACAGCAGCGCGGACCACCTGAGTATGTAAATTACCTGTTCTCCGTGTGCTATCGCGGATAGCACACGGAGAACACACGTGGACCGCACGTACCTGAGACACGTACTTACCTCACGCAACACGCAGGGAAAATACGTGTCTCGCAGCACGTGCGTGTTTTTAACGGATGTGTGTTTCAGGCCTATGAGATAGTAAAAATGTTCATCTATAAAATGAAGGTAGTCTGACATTCCAAGCTGTAGTGGATGATGAAATATGAAACCTCAAAGTCAATAGTTCAAATCATTGTTACCCTTTTGCTTGTCAGTGTATTTAGTTGTAAGTTAGCTATAAGTAGTAGGATGTATTATGTGTGTGGTTAGTAACAGATGTTGCTGAAATTGTAACACTGGGAGGTATTGTATAATAATATTTTTGATAATATAAATTGAATCTGTCAGCAGGTTTTTGCTATGTAATGTGAGAGCAGCATGAGGTAGGGACAGAGACTGACCCAAGTGATGAGTCACTTACTGGGCTGCTTGATACAGTTTTCATAGAAGCCAGCTGTATCTGGTGTAGATGTAGCCGTCGTCATAATCCTGTACTTTGTATAAGTCAGCTTATACCCCTGATTGACAGCTTCCTGTGTACACTGTATATTGTCAGCGAGCTGCCAATCAGTGGTTGGGGTTGGTTACACAGATTTTCTGGACTGCCTGACATGAAACACCTAGTCCTGCAGTGTTAATATTCTGCTGATAAAACACTTATTTTATTGAAACTACAACAAGCTGCTCAGCAAGTGACACATCCCTGGAATCAGGCTCCCTGTCTCTACATTAAATATGAAAAACCTGCTGACAGATTCCCTCTAAAGTTGCACATCAAAAACACAACTGTGGTGCTTAGCCTATGTTATTAACCAATGTATTGATGCTTTTCTGGTTCCAAAATAGGATTTATAATGGACACTGATATGTTTTTTGTTGTTGAGCAACATACTGCATATTGTGCTAATTTTTGCAATTTAAAAAAGTAAAATATAATCATCTTATTGACCTACCCGTAGGACGTACGCTTCCCCTTTTAGTGTGTACTCATTTCCCCCCATATGAAAGGAAATGTCAGGAAGCTCAGAGATCTTCTCACAGTCCATGGTATACTAAAGAGAAAGCAAACATTAAAATTACATAAAATGCTAACATGAAAAATTAAAGTAATAAATTAAGAAAACAACATGGTATCATGCCATCTTTCTCGAACAACTCCCCATAGACATGAATGTTCAGGTTGGCTAAGCCTTCATGTGTTCTGTATGAGGAGAGTGAAGTAAGCCACTGTCAGACTCATCTGATTGTGTCTAGTGATGAGCGAGCACTATTATGCTCGGCGCTCGGTAGTTGTAAAGAGCAGGTATTACTTTGATGGGTGCGACTCGAGTACCCGAGTATGAAGAAGTCAATGGGAAACTCCGGGAATCTTCCGGGAAAATGCCTGAGTGCCTCATTGACGTCCAGTTTAATCGGGTACTCAACTCGTGCCCATCCAAGCATTAACTGCTCTTTATAACTACCGAGCGCTGAGCATAGTAGTGCTCACTCACCACTAATTGTGACTTATCTGCCTTCAGAACAAAAAAGCTAAACAATTATAACCACTTGATCCTCATTTCCCCTGATATCTATTGGGAGGCCCCAATACAAATTAGATAACTCCTCCAAAATTAGTGGCTTTGGATGACTTTTATCTAATGTCCATAGGGACCTTTATCAGACAATACATTTGTTGATTTGTGTCTGCCCATGTAAAAACTGCTCAGTAACATATTGCTATATCTGTATCGCCAGCTGAAATGGCTGTCCACAGGGGCGTAACTACCGTGGTAGCAGAGGTCGCCATTGCAACCAGGCCCGGCAGGTTAGGGACCTGCGGCTGCCATGGAGATCAGCAGCCAGCTCCTTTCTGTGAGAGAGGAGCTGCACTGTGCTGTCGCAGACCGCTATATGACTAGATGCCACCCCAGGCTCGGTGTCAGTTGCGGTGGCACCAGGCCCCCGTCCCTGTCATCGCACACAGCAATGATAAAGCAATGAGCGGCCCGCGCCACACCGTGCTTTATCATTCTCCCCCTGTGCCTGCGCGGTGACGTCACTCCTGTGTGACTGCTGTGCTGAGAGCACAGAGCGCAGGATGGGAGGACGCTGACCAGAGCAGCAGAGAGAGGTGAGGATGGAGCAGCGGTGAAACAAGGAGAGTTGAGGACAGAGCAGCAGTGGAAGGAGGTGAGAGGTGAGTACTTCTTTTTTTTTTTTTATTATAAATCAGTGAGTACACAGTGGCCAGAGACCTGGGGTGCTGCATGGTACATGGTGGCCTGGGGGGGGGGCTGGCTGCAGGATACATGGAGGCCTAGGAGGGGCTGGTTGCATGATACATGGAGGTCTATGTGGCTGCATTATAAACATGAAGGACACCTTATACATTAACTATAGGGCTGCATGATACATGCATTGAGGTCTATGGGGCTGCATTATACAACATGAAGGACACCTTATGCATGGACTATAGGGGTGCATTATACATTTATACATGGAGGAGTATGGGGCTGCATAATACAAAATGAAGGACACCTTATACATGGAATATAGGGGTGTATCATACATGGAAGAGTATGGGGCTGCATAATACAATCCAAAATGAAGGTTTTTGGGGATGAATTATAATACATATAGGACTATGGGGGCTACATTATAATATGCGGAGGACTATGGAGGCTACCTTATACATGAACTATGGGGGTCCATTATAACACATGGAGGACTATGTGGCGTAGTATAATATATGGAGATCTATGGGGTGAATTATAATATATGGAGAACTAAGGGGTGAATTATAATACATGGAGAACTATAGAAAAAAGCAGCAAATTTCCAGCGCCAGGAGAAGCTTAATTAAAAATCCACTTTATTATGAAAAATAAAATAAAAAACAGCAGGTACAGCATATGTCGGATGGCTTACAGAACAATGCGTTTCGACGCTCAGGTCTTAATCATGTTCTGGAGAACATGATTAAGACCTGAGCGTCGAAACGCATTGTTCTGTAAGCCATCCGACATATGCTGTACCTGCTGTTTTTTATTTTATTTTTCATAATCAAGTGGATTTTTAATTAAGCTTCTCCTGGCGCTGGAAATTTGCTGCTTTTTTCTATAATTGTACGGCTGCCTAGCCATATTCCGTGCGCAGGAATTGGATATTATCAGCAGGACGGTTGGTGAGCTGGACTTTTTCTCTTTTCTTGGAATTACATGGAGAACTATGGTACATTCATTATAATAATTATAGGGCTACTTTATACATGGAGGACTATGGGGGTGCATTATAATATATGGAGGACTATGGAGTGCAGTATAATATATGGAGGACAATGGGGTGAATTATAATACATGGAGAACTATGGGAAATGCATTATAATACATGGAGGAGTATGGAGGTGCATTGTAATATATGAAGGGTTATGTGGGACCCTTTATACTATATGAAAGACTATGTGGGGGCCAGTATAGTATTGCAGAACTATATACAAGAGGGGATAAAGATACAATCATGGGATGGGAATGTTTTGTGCTGAGGGAAAAAGGCTCTTTCCCTCAGCACCTAGCTTTCCCATGCTCTGCTATACATCTTCTCTTAGCATCCAGCTTTCCCATGCTCTCATCTGGGAAAGCTGGGTGCTGAGGGAAAGATGTATAGCAGAGCATGGGGAAGCTGGGTGCCAAGGACAAGATGGATATCAGAACATAGGAAAGCAGGATGCTGATAGAGGGATTTCAGATCATGGGAAACCTGTGTGCTGTTGTAAGAGCCAAGTGTCAGCGTCATTATCCCGTACCCCAAGTGTCGGTGTACGTGGAGGGGGGCCCAGGTCCAAACTTTGCACCAGGGTCCATCAAACTCTAGTTACACCACTGGCTGTCCATATTATAACTTTATGGATATAAATAAAAAATAACAAAAAAAAGTGTATTTTATATTTCTTACCTCTCCTTCAGGTTGCTGTATGGCTCCTATTGCTTTCATCAGGACAGACACTGAAGCAGCAGGGCCTGTGATATAAGCTGCTCCTGTGTCTATTGCCACTGTGCACCCTTCGTTGCAGAAAAGGATCTCCGCACCAACTGACACCCTGTAGGCCATTACATTACGTTAGTTGAGAAAAATTGTGAACTTTCGTAAATTTAGGTCTAGTAAAAGGAGGGATTTATGTTTATAAGGGAACATGTACCTGTAAGGGGCCATCCTTTTGCTGGGTTCTTTGACTTTTATAAAAACCACATAGCAAAACAAATTTTATGTAATTTAGAAATGATCATAAATGTCACATAACATTTTCATTAGTGGTGTTCTCCCCTACAGGACCGCCAGTGATCTCTACGATATCTCTGTGACGCCCCTGGACTATCAGGTTATTACAGGGTATTGTGAAATTTGCCCTCCCGTGCAATATCCACCTCCTCCTTGGTTATGGGTCCCCAACTACATGGTGTTGCCTACCTCAGCTGATTAAAATCCTAGGTACACTCTGCACCACACCCACCAGATACACCAGTGGATGGCCTGAGTGGAATAGGGTCACCCACTTGGGGGGTTGGTTAAGGGGAGGTCAGGAGTGTCAGGAGTGTCAGAAGTATCTGAATAGGGAAGTAGAATGGAAGTGAAGGAGAGAGGCGGTCAGGGATCCTTGGAAGCACCTAGGTAGCAGACGGTGGTCTGGACCTGGTAGGACCTGGACCCCCGGTCGCAGGGAATCGTGACAAGGGGCACGGAACTGTCGAGGAGGACAGCCGGCGGCCTTGTACCATCACCGGGCTGGGACCAGGGCACAACGGGGTACGTGGACCCTAGGTCAGGGAGTAGCTTCAAGCAAGGGGGATAGGACTTTCCACAAAAACGGTCCAGAAAATCCCAAGCGTGAAACCTGAGAGCAAGCTCCCACCATTAGCCATACTGGGGAACGGGACCCGACTAGTTCTATACTACCGGGACCAACAGTGAAGTAACTTAGTGCCAGGAGGAAGGTCACGGATCACCAGGAAGCACCACTGGGGACGGGACCCGAACTAGCTCCCCTCAGCGGCAGCGGTGTCCAGAACTTTGGTTTATTCAGTTGTCGGTGTCAGTTTACTGGACTGAGTGAGTACGAAAGTGACCCCCTTTGCTCCTCACGTCACTCCCCAATCACCATCACGAGTTCCGGGCATTCCCCCTACCCGTGGAGGGTTCTAACATCTGGCTGCCCCACTCCATCGCCCCCGGGTACTCCCAATCGCAGCGGTGGTACTCCACATTACCACACACCACGGGTGGCGTCACGAACTCTAAACACCATCCCCTATAAATACCCCCTTCATTTGAGTGGCTGTACGACCCCCGGGTCCGGACTCCCCCCTTGAGCCACCGCGGATCCGGATCCGAGCAGCCTGGCTGCTGACACGGGGCCGGCACACCTCCTCATCAGTTGCCAACCACAATGTATAAGCCTTGATAGGGAGCTACTACGTTTAACTGCCTTATAATAGGTAATAACTGTCTGATAAATTGGGGTGCCGCCCTTGGGACCTCCAGTGTTCACAATGCTGTAGGTTTTGTATCACATGTGTGAATGAGACTGTGGACAAGCATGTCTACTGCAATTGAAAGAGAATCCATCAGCAGAATTTCACTCCCCAAACGTTTTATATGTGCATGTAGCTTTCAAAGAGAAGTCCAGCAATATCTTTACATTGCGTCCATTCCTGAAAAATCAGTATTCAAATTGATATGCAAATGAGAATGGACTATGGTAGATCTGAAACCTCTATTCCTTGCATAGTGGCTCCTTCTCCTGTTTGCCTCTATGCTCTGTGACTTCAAGCAAAGGAGCTTTCAGTCAAGGAGGAGGCAGCACTGGGCGGGAAACAGAGCTAGAGTGATAGAGGCTTCATATATACCATAGTCCCTCAGCCTCATTTACAAATCAATTAAAACCCTTATTTCTCAGTAACGGAGTATTGGTCTGGCCATGTAAAGATATTGCTGGACTTCTCTTTGACAGAGCTACATGCACATATAAATAGCTTGGGGCATGAAATACTGCTGACAGATTCCCTGTAACGTTTGTAGAAATATGTGATTTGTTTGCGGATCCGTAAAGGGATGGTTTGAAGGCAAATATAAAATTAATTTAAATACATATCTATTTGATTCTATAATCTAAGTTATTTTCTAATATACTTGTATTAAAAGTCCCCTACAGTTCCCTAACTACAGTATCTAACTACTATTCTATTTTTTTTCTATTTCCTGTCTGATGATGATTCATTTGAGAAGCAAACAAAGTGTCATCGGGGGCAGAGTCTTTTGCAGTGATAACAGAATCTGCCCCTGCCTGAAACAAAGCATCATGACGTTCATTTCAGGGGTTGGTCTGTCCCTCCCTGCTCAGTCTCAGCTATCCCTGCTGTTTCCTTCCCTGCACTGTGCACTGTGCAGTGTATTATGGGCACAGATCAGTAATAATCAGCCGTTGCCTAGACCAGGCATGCAGTAGACCAGTGATGTCCCCAGCTGGATTGGTGCTAGTCTCTTGCATGCCGCGTATAGACACTGTTCTGTTGCTAATTATTACAGATCTGAGCCAATAACAGAACGGGCGCTGTGTTCTGTGCAGATTGCACAGTGCAGGGAAGGAAACAGCAGGGCCAGACCAGCCCGTAAAAAGAGAGTAAGGGAAGGGGCAGGGGATGCGGTCACTGCCACATACTCTGCCCCCTGATGACACTTAATTTAACTTGCACTGGGACTCTCAAATGAATCGTCCTCAGACATGAAAGTTGGAGCTCCACTAATTAGGAAATCATGGAAAATACCATCAAAATGTTTTAACATTATAACAATGGAATCCCCCTTTAGTGAGCACTTCCATTTTGTAGGATTTGCTTGGACTCTATTGACGTGACAAACTCTACGTTACTATACGTTTGGCTGCATTCATTTGGAAATATACATTGATCCAAGCTTAAATGTAATGTCCAAATTGATTGAATCCAGGGTAGCGCAATAGATTTTTTCCCTGTTACACACAGCAGCAGATTCCTAATTTTTGGAAAATGTGAATGATATTTTTCGTACATATGATATGGATTACTGCATATTTGTGGTTTAATGATATGTAATCTGGTTACCCCTATTTCCTTACCCTTTCATGTTAATATGCCAGAATCCATGCTTCTTAAGGTTGAGATATTGAAAGCTTCCCGTGTAGTAAGAAGTATCACAACCACCAAAGACAATTTCACCTCCAGGGTTCAGATGGGAATCCCTGTTGCAAGATACAAGTAACATGGCTTAAGTGGCTTTAAATACTAAATATTAATAAAAAAGATTAATTTAAATCCCTTGCATTAATGACATAGGATATTGTAAAAGAAGAGTCTATTGTTATATTACAAAACAATCACATGTATGTAGTCTGAAGGCACAGTAATAACTAACCATAGTGTTTGCACTAGACAAGGCCTGGGAGCTTTAAATGACTCCTGTACTATGAATTTAGGAGATATTATTCTGCAAAGATTCCAATTATACAGATATTATTATATTACCATATGTCAATGCATATTCACATGATATGTTTCTGTATTATGCCAGTGTGAACTTGTTTATGATTGATATTTCTTACCACTCTGTGTTTTTGGCAGAGGTAAAGCACAGTGATTGGCACAAATGAATAGAGAATATTACAGAAGCTTGTTAAAGGGGTTGTCCAGTACTTTATATTGAGGGCCTATCCTTAGGATAGGTCATCAGTATTAATTTAGTGGCGGTGCAACACCCGGCAACCCAACCGATCAGCTATTCTTAGCCGCAATGGGGTACTGCAAGTCCTATTTCAAATAAACAGGGGCGGATGTGCAGTACCTGACCACTGTCACTATATAGTTGATGGAGCTGTGTAGTTCCTATCCACAACTGAGCAGATTCGGTCACCGTTGGCACATAGAACAGCTGATCGGTGAGATTGCCAGGTGTCGCACCCCCACAAATCTGATATTGGTGACCTTATCCCAAGGATATTCCATTAACATAAAATACCAGACAATCCCTTTAATAGTAAGCGAAAATACCTCTGTTATAACTTCATGATTTCTTACAGTGAAATCATTTATCTATATTTTGCTAGGGAATAGCAACATCTAGTGGATAATGTTTAAACTTAATATACCATATAGAGCAGATAAAAGGGAAATTGTCAAATTCATGCTGCCCGACCCAGAGACACTGGCAGCAATCCCGCAGCCGCTATGTTTACTCTGTAAAGCTGAGGATTTTCAGAGTAAAAATACTTTAAAAAGGCAAGTACACATTTTCTCACCTCCCTAATACCTTTGACTGACAGGTCTCTCCCTATGTTTGCAGTGGGGAAAAGCCATGAATTTGATGACAGGTTCCCTTAAAAGAATGAACCTCTCTGCAAATTCTTTGTTTTAATAAAAAAATAGCTAAAAATTATTTAAACATATTATAAAATGGAAAGTTGGCAGTCTAAGTGTATTCTATACACTGGGAGATATTCACTAAGTAAAACACATTAGAAAAAAAATTCTTTAAAAAATGTCATTTCAATTATTTATTTACAGCAAACAGGAATTTAAATTATGGACTCTGCTAGAGCAATATAGCACATTATAGGAAAATCATCTCATCAGTTCTACAGTGCCATCTAGTGGTCAATTTTTAGTGAACATGTTTTAATCTTTTAATGCAACAACAGACAGCTGGTGAAATAAGTATTGAAAATGTCAATTTTCAAAGTAAATATATTTTTAAAGGTGCTATTGACATGAATTTCTCACCAGATGTCGGTAACAACCCATCTAATGAGCACAGATAAAGAGATCAAACCATAGCTATCCATAAATTAAGTTATGTGTAAGAATGAGAAATGACAGAGGGGAAAAGAATTGAACACACTTACAGAAATGTATTTAATACTTCATAGGAAAGTCTTTGTTGGTGATGACAGCTTCAATACACCTCCTGTATAGAGAAACTAGTCACATGCATTACTCAGGTGTAATTTTGGCCCATTCTTCTACACAAATCCTGAAGGTTCCATCCACTCCTATGAAGTTTAAGCTTTAGGCCCTTTCATAAAACGTCTATTGGATTCAGGGCAGGTGATGATTGGCTGAGCCATTCTAGCACCTTTATTTTTTTTTTCTCTGAAGCCAATTTAGAGTTTCCTTGCCTGTGTGTTTGTGATCATTATCTTGATGAAATGTCCACCCTTATTTCATATTCATCATACTGGTAAATGGCAGCAGATTTGTATTTGTCCAATTATCCTTCCTTACATGAAGTTTGCCAGGTGGAGCCTTCAGTAGTTTAGATATTTGTCTATAATCAATGCCATCAGTATATTTTGCAACAATAAGGTTTCAAAGGTATTGAGATAGCTCATTGGGTTTACCCATCATAAGATGTTTCTTGTGTAGCACTTGGTAATGAGGCAACTTTTTATAGGCCATCAGTTGAACCAGCTGATATTATTTTTTCCCTAAGTGGCAGGATTGCTTTCCAATTAATGATAGATTTCAGCTGGTATGACTTTCCATGACTTTTTGCACCTCTCTTTCCTCATGTGTTCAATACTTTTTTCCCTGTGTCATTTTTCATTTTTACACGTAACTTAATTTATGGACATCTATGGTTTGATTTCTTTGCCTGTGTGATTTCGATGAGTTATCATTGACATCTGGTGAGAAATTCATTTTAATAGATCTTTTAGAAATGTATATACTTAGAAAATTGTTGATGTGTTCAATATTTATTTCACCACCTTTTCATGTACAATCTTGATGTACATTTATCTACTTATTTTATTTTAACTATTTATAAACAAACATCTGTATCTTGGAAAGCTTATGCTTTTCTTTCCTGGCAGTTAGGGCATATACTGTTTGCCTTACAAATTGAGAATGGTCAGAAAGAATCTGAATAGAAGGTGCAAAGCTAAGAGCAATTTAAAATGTAGTTCTTGGGCACGGGGGAGAGTTTGTTACCACTTGGGAAACCATGTTAGTGTGAGTGACATCGAATGGAAGGGGATGGGAACTTATCTTCTCACTTGTATTGTCTGCAAAGAAAGGAGATTTGGGTTAACCAAGCAGTTTAGGTATTTTCTCAAAGTGTTAATAGTGGGAGAAAGTGAGTATAAATTGTTAAAATCTGCAGAAAAGTGAAAATTTGGACATAATAACTGTGTTTGAAAGAGACTCTGTTCACATTTGTTTTAGGAGTCTTCACTCAACGCAGCCAAAAATATTCGACACCATGATTATCCATATTACAGGCAACTGGATTAATCTGGTGAGATTGGTGTTCATCATGCAGATTCTGTGCCTGTAATGGGCTCATAAATACAGGAATTTCCAACGTAGATGTGAACAGAGCCCTAGTTATTATGATGCATTATTATGGCATGCAGGTATATGAGTATAATTTTACAGATACAATTCTTGAGGTCGGTGCAGGTTACATCCCACTAACACATTTCTAATTTGTAATATGGATTCCAGAATGATGTTTGTTTTTAAACAAATTTGCTGCCGCTAAGTCTTCTCACCGGCTGTAGTACACTGAGAAGACGTCTTCTTGCAGGACTTTCTGAGACAGAATTCGGTCAAAGACAGGTGTTATGCCATCAATTGCTTGCGTCGGGAATCCCATTCCCAATACTCCATCAAAGCGGGCAAAGATGAAAGGAAATGCAGGTAGAGCTGTGGCTTCTGCAAAAACCTGTTCGACAGGAATATCTGCAACCTGTAAAGAAGAATGAATGAATTAATGAAGGAAAGAAAGAAAAAAGGAAAGAATGAACGAGAAAGAAAGAACAAGAAGAAAGAAAAAAGAAAGAACAAGAAAGAAAGAAATGATGAGAAAAAAATAATGAGAAAGAAGGAAAGAAAGGGAAGGAAAGAAAGAAAGATTAAGAAAGAAAGAAAGAAAGAAAGAAAGAAAGAACAAGCAAGAAAGAAGGAAATAATGAAAGAAAGAGAAAGAAAGAGAAAGAAAGAAAAAAAGAAAGAAAAAAGAGAATAAGAAAGAAAGAATGAGAAAGAACGAGAAAGAAAGGATGAGAAAGAAAGAATGAAAAAGAAATAAAGAAAGAGAATGAGAAAGAAAGTGGTTTAGACATTAATGGTTGTGTGTTGAGTTATTTAGAGGGCACAGCAAATTTACAGTTATACAAGCTGTACACTGACTACATTACACTGTATCAAAGTGTCATCTCTTCAGTGTTGTTCCATGAAACTATATAATAAAATATTTACAAAAATGTGAGGGTTGTACTCACTTTTGTGTTATTCTGTATAAAGATTGCATTGTTATATTCTAAATATCAGAACTAAACCTACACAATTTGCTGTAACAGTGTTAATCTATATGATAACAAATATAGCAGCAAGGTTGAAAGTACAAAAATCTCCTAGGAGACACTAATACAAACTAAAACTTAACATTTATTAAAGACTTCAATAAAAGTGAACAGGGTCACCGATAATCATGATTTATATTAAAAGAACAAAATACACATGGCGTATGATCACAGCCTTATGTGAGTCAATCCCGGTGTGTGTGATCTATGCACAACACAAAGTATCCGACTCACGCCACTCAAGGATCAACGCCAATGCATACGGCACAGATTAGATCCATGCAAATAGTGGTCACAACGGACCTACTCCACTCCAAAATATTTATGAGAAGCCCACTTATAAAATGGACCTTGAAGTGTACATGGAACATGAGATCCAAACCTAATACTCATAAGAAACCACCCTTCTTCAACCAGGGGGTCTTACTGTAACAAAGAAGGAAAGGTCTCACCGAATCCAGGCGGGCTTCATTTGTGTAGAAAACCTGCATAAAATATGCTTGTTACATCGGCTTACTCAAATGAAGAACAGACAACTTCCGACGCGTTTCATTAAATCTTCAGGGAAGTTACTAATAGTCAAGGTTTCCATATTCATAAAGGCAAGTAGTCTCAATGGACACTTATTGCCGGACTGAAAATGAAACCAAAAAACACCATAAGTTCACCATTCAAACATATCCTAACACAGAGTACTAAATCCCAGATGGGACACTCACCAAATACTTCTTTTGGATCCTGGTCCTAGATCACATTGAACGTCCATTACCGGACGCAAACTAGAACAAACAGATCCCTGTAAATCCACCGCTCCCCAGATCATCACAGAAGGAAATTTGTCCCAAGTGGGAACACTCACCATACACGTCCTCCATGTGAATTTCAATTCAAATGTGCCGCGCTACAAATTCTCGGGCAGCGCCATTATATATCACGCGCACCTGCGCAGTACACCCCATTCAGGCGTGTGACGCACAAACCGGAAACCCATTATGCCGGAAGCTAGTACGTCATCTCCAAAGGCCGACACATCATCAGACAGTGCCGGCAGACACATCCGGTGATGCTCCATCCGGAGTTTGGAACGCAAACCGGAACAGCCCATCATATTGATCGCATCCGCGTCCTACTAAAGCTTGCGTTCCATCTATTGAAATAGCACTAATAAATAGGTACAAGGCCCATTTATAAACATATTGTAGTCCATCCGTAACGGTGTCAAAACCTCTTCATATTAAAAAACACCCAAGGAATGCAGTGTTATTATGGCGAACAAGACCCCTCCCCCTAACAGAAACAATCAATGTCCATATGCTCAAAAACAAAAACAAAACCAGGAAGAAGGAAACCCCCCTTCCATCATGTTAAACAAACTGAGTACCAAAAAACTGGACTGAAGGGAGAAAGAAACATATATAATGGTAGAAAACAATAGTCAATCTGGGCCTTAGGTTTACCTTTGAAATCCATCAGAGTAGGCTGGCCTTTCTGGATGTCCTTGTCGAGAGGGGACCTGAGGGGAAGCTTATGACAAGCACATATAGAAAAGAGACGTCATCTAACTCATTGTTAAGATGGGAAAGTGCACATCCCAGGTCTCACAAGAAGTGAGTTTTTTGGTTTCATTTTCAGTCCGGCAATAAGTGTCCATTGAGACTACTTGCCTTTATGAATATGGAAACCTTGACTATTAGTAACTTCCCTGAAGATTTAATGAAACGCGTCGGAAGTTGTCTGTTCTTCATTTGAGTAAGCCGATGTAACAAGCATATTTTATGCAGGTTTTCTACACAAATGAAGCCCGCCTGGATTCGGTGAGAACTTTCCTTCTTTGTTACAGTAAGACCCCCTGGTTGAAGAAGGGTGGTTTCTTATGAGTATTAGGTTTGGATCTCATGTCCCATGTACACTCCAAGGTCCATTTTATAAGTGGGCTTCTCATAAATATTTTGGAGTGGAGTAGTTCCGTTGTGACCACTATTTGCATGGATCTAATCTGTGCCGTATGCATTGGCGTTGATCCTTGAGTGGCTTGAGTCGGATACTTTGTGTTGTGCATAGATCACACACACCGGGATTGACTCACATAAGGCTGTGATCATACGCCATGTGTATTTTGTTCTTTTAATATAAATCATGATTATCGGTGACCCTGTTCACTTTTATTGAAGTCTTTAATAAATGTTAAGTTTTAGTTTGTATTAGTGTCTCCTAGGAGATTTTTGTACTTTCAACCTTGCTGCTATATTTGTTTCCATACCCTTGGGTTGTTATAAAAAATTGGCTATTGCAAACTTAATCTATATGATGTTTCCTTACATTGTTGCTATTCGCAACATATATCTAGACATCACCCTCTCTGAAGAAGGATCGTGAAACGCGCATCAGGGGGATTTATCCTAGGTGATCTGCATTGGACCAGGTAATGCAACTAATTTTTGTATTGATTTGTTGTTTCTCCTTGTGCTGTACAGTCATCTTGTGGGACATATCGGGCAGCATTTATGCACTGCTTTATTTATGTTGTACATTGCAAACTAAGTGCATCCTAAACAGCATTACTTGTATCAATATTGTGCAGCATTTATGGACATGGTAGCATGTACATAACAGTATAAATGGGAGTGTAGTTAAAGTGAACCTGTCAGGTGCAATATGCACCCAGAACCACGAGCAGTTCTGGGTGTATATTGCTAATCCTGCATAACTGCCCCTGTATATACTAGCATAGATAAAGGGATCTTTTGAAAAAGTATTTCTAAATATGTTTTATGATATGCTAATGAGGCCAGAGACTAGTCGTAAGGTCATTAGTCCCTGCGCTCATTCCACTCTTTTAGCATGGCAGCACGCCTATAGAGGCGTGTTAACATGCTATTCAATGCAGCAGCATCAGCAGTGTGTACCTGTGTTCCCTGTGATCGCAGATATAAATGCCAGGCACTTCCGGTCATGCGCAGTAAGAAGCCGGGTGTACGCGTCCCGGCTTCAGAGAGATCTAGTGTGCATGGCCGGAATTGCCTGGACTTCTGATCAGCAGTCACAGCAGATACAGGTACTGGTGATGCTGCATTGAATAGCATGTTAGCATGCCCCTGTGCTAACATGCTAAGAAGGTGGAATGAACGCAGGAACTAACGCCCTTACGACTAGTCGCTGGCCTCATTAGCATATCATAAAGGATCTTTAGAAATACTTTTTCTAAAGATCTCTTTATCTATGCTACTAGACACAGGAACGGTAAGGCTATGTGCGCACGTTGCGTAAATTCATGCAGTTACGCTGCGCTTTGCAGCGCAGCGTAACTGCATGCGTCCTGCGTCCCCTGCACAGTCTGTGGAGATTGTGCAGGGGCCGTGCGCACGTGGCGTCTCAGAGCGCAGCGCTTCGGCTACTGCCGAAGCGCTGCGCAAAAAGAAGTGACATGTCACTTCTTTCCTGCGCTTTGCCGGCAGCTCCTGCTCTGTCTATGGCAGGAGCTGCAGGCAGAGCGCATGGAATCGGCGCTCACTACGGACATTTCTGCAGCGATCTAAAGCGCACATGTGCTCTTCAGATCGCTGCAGAAATTTCTGCAGGCTAGTACGCAACGTGCGCACATAGCCTTAGGCAGGAAATAGCAATATACACCCAGGACTGCTTGTGGTTCTGTGTGAATATTGCATCTGACAGGTTCACTTTAAGTAGTAACTAGAGATGAGCCACCCCCCTAGCATTCGAGTTCGGTTCGGTTCGCCGAATGTTCGACGAACCGTTAGACGAACCACTCGAACCCCATTGAATTCACTCCTATGTTACCGTGTGTGAATACCTGCATAAAAAATGTTCCCCTCACAGGGTTAATGCTTTAGTGAAAAGCTCTTTCCATTTGATTAAACACATGTTTGGGTCTTTACTCCCTCTTTTTTAAACAAGTCCTGTGAACACATGCTTTAGAGATTGACTAAGAACCAAGTGTTTGAAACACGTCCTCTCTGTCTTGGGTTTGTTTCACCCCAATATGGACTTTTTAATATGTAAATAATAAAGAATCAACGTTTTAAAGAATTTCCTGTTTGGACTCAAGTTGCTGGAATATCTTCCTTCTCCATCCAGGACTGTATGCAGGAGTTTTTTGCCCCCCAAAAAAATTACGTGGGCTTCGCCATGTTTTTGTATGCTAGCCAGGTACAGCAGGCAGCTACGGGCTGCCCCCAACCCTCAGATGCTTATTTGTACCTGGCTAGGAACCAAAAATATAGGGAGGCCCCTTTTTTTAATTCATGAATTTCATTAAATAATAAAAAAAAAAATGACGTGGGCTTCGCCCAATTTTTGTATCCAGCCAGGTACAACTAGGCAGCTGGGGATTGGAGTCCACAGCTCATGGTGCCCAAGCTTTCTGGGCACCCCTGCTGCGAATTGCAGTCCGCAGCCGCCGAAGAAAATGGCGCTTTCATAGAAGCGCCATCTTCTGGTGCTGTATCCAACTCTTCCAGCTGCCCTGGTGACGGGTGGCTAGCTGGGTAATAATGGGGTTAGGGCTAGCTGTGTATTATCAACTGGCCCTAAGCCCGAAATTCATGGTGTCATGCCAATATTAGACATGGCCACCATGAATTTCTAGTACAGATAAAAAAAACACAACACACAGAAAAATATTTTTATTAGAAATAAAACACAACACAATTAGTGACTCCATCTTTATTAAAATAAAGAACCTCCCTCCGCAGTAATCCTGGGTCAAGGGTCCCGCGCCGTCCAATCCAGATCCAATATCATCTGATCGGTTTGCTGGAAGGCAAAGCGATCAGATGATGTGTCAGGTTCAAGGGCCTGGATCACATGACACAGCAGCTGATTGTATAAACGGCTTTTATACAATCAGCTGATGCATCAGTGCAAAAAAAAAACAAACTACACACTTCAGTGCAGACTCCTGTCCGACATCATCAGCTGATAGTTTAGCCGGCCGCGCGGTAAAAAGCCGGCCTCACCGCTCGACTTATAGTGTCAGCTGATTCCGTCAGGTGACCGCATCAGCTGATCATCGCCAGGTCTGAGAGAGAGAAAGAGAAAGAAGAGAGAGAGAAGATAGAAAAAAGAGAGAGAGAAAAGAGAAGCGAGAGAGGGAGAGAGAGAGAAGAGAAGAGGAGAGAAGAGAGAGAGGATAGAGAGGAGACAGAGAGGAGAGAGAGGAGAGAGAGAGAAAGAGAGAAGAGAGAGGAGAGAGGAGAGAGAAAAAGAGAAAAAGAGACTGAGAAAAAGAGAGAAAAAGAGAGAAAGAGAGAAAGAGAGAAGAAGAGAGAGGAGAGAGAGAGAAAGAGAGAGAGAAAGATAGAGAGTGAAAGATAGAGAGAAAAAGAGAGAGAGAAAGGGAGAGAGAGGGAGAGAGAGAAGAGAGAGAGGAGAGAGAAGAGAGAGGAGAGAGGAAAAAGAGAGAAAAGGAGACTGAGAAAAAGAGAGAGAAAAAGAGAAAAAGAGAGAAAGAGAAAAAGAGAGGAGAGAGAAAGAAAAAGAGAGAGAAAGATAGAGAGTGAAATATAGAGAGAGAAAAAGAGAGAGCGAGAGAGAGAGAGAAGAGAGAGAGGAGAGAGGAGAGAGAAGAGAAAGGGGAGAGAAAGAGAGAGAGAAAGATAGAGAGCGAAAGATATAGAGAGAAAAAGAGAGGGAGAAAGAGAGAGAGGGAGAGAGAGAGAAGAGAGAGAGGAGAGAGAAGAGAGAGGAGAGAGAGAGGGAAAAAGAAAAAGAGAGACTTAAAAAAAGAGAGAGAGAGGGAAAAAGAGAGAGACACAGAAAGAGGGAGAGAGAAAAAAGAGAAAAAGAGAGACTGAGAAAAAGAGAGAGAGAAAAAGAGAGAAAATGAGAAAGAAAGAGAGAAAAAGAGAGAGAGAGAAAGAGAAAAAGAGAGAGAGGGAGAGAGAGAGAGAAGAGAGAGGGAAAATAGAGACTGAGAAAAGAGGGAAAAAGAGAGAGAAAGAGAAAGAGAGAGAAGAGAGAGAGGAGAGAGCAATGTAGCCTCATTCCGTGAACTGCTCCGATTTTAGAGGTGTGTCCCGCGGCTCACAGCTGATGTCCGGCTCCTCCCCTCAGTGCTTAAATTAAATTATAATTATAAATAAATAATAATTAATTAAATTCTTTCCCGGGACTAGAACTCGTGAACTAATGCTTCTTACGCGAGTGCTCTAACCATTCAGCCACTGGCTCTAATGACAAACACAGGCAGATTTGGTAATCTTGACGTCTGTATTGCAGACTGAAGTCTCTGCTGACAGCGCGATTCACTTCAGGCGCTATGTGGAGAGGACACAGGGCGATCGTGTTCTACGGTGCTCCTGCATCTTCATGTAGCAGAGGTGACAGTGTCATGTGGATTACGTCGGACCTGGAGGGGTATTTGGGGATTTTAATAAAATGGTGAAAGAGGGTGTTTTTTTGTCTTTTATTCTAAATAAAGGATTTTTCGTTGTGTGTGTTTCTTTACTTTCACGTACAGTTTAATCATGGAAGGTGTCTCGGGGAGACGCCTGGCATGATTAACTCATTATTACCCCGATTGCCATCGCACCAGGGCAATTCGGGATGAGCTGGGTAGAGTCCCAGGACTGCCACATCTGCTGGGTTATATTGTTAGGGTGGTGGGCTCCCCATGACGTGGCACTCTCTATCCTGACAATACCAGCCTCCAGCCGTGTGGCTTTTTCCTGGCTGGTATCAAATATGGGGGGAACCATTTTTTTTTTTTTATTTATTTATTTTACTGCATGATATAGACCCGCCCAACGGTGGCAGTGATTGGTTGCAGTGAGACAGCTGTCACTCAGCGTGGGGGTGTGTCTGACTGCAACCAATCATGGGCGCCGGTGGGTGGGGAAGGCACGGAATAACTAATTGAATAATGAAGCAGCAGCCATTTTCAAAAGAGGAAATGCCGCTGGAGATTTGTGACAGCTGTGCAGCGAGACGCCCGTGATCGGTGAGTAGGAAAGAGAGAGGGATTGTGCTGGGGACACAGGACGCATACAGATAGCAACATGTGCACATAACCTGTGAAAAGCCACGCTTTTGGTGCTCGAACCGTTCTCGAACGTAACTCGAATTGCCGAACTTTTAGCAAATCGTTCGAGTTCGTCGAACGACTCGAACACCCCCCAAAATCACTCGAACATGAAATTGGCGAACCTCGAACCTTGCTCATCTCTAGTAGTAACATACGCTCTTATTTGTAGCTTTAGTATCAGGAGAGTTTTCCTTGTAAACTCCTTTATGGAATATATATGCACTGTATGCACAAGCACTTTACTATACTAGTGTGATAGTTATATGCTACATTGTTATAGCTACAGCCTACATTCATATCATGGATATACTCTACTCTACACTAGAGATAGATGGAGGTTGCATAAGCACATTACTGCATTCTAGTGGCATTTATTGGCTATAGCACCTTGTTCTTTAAATTTATATGCCCTCCTTGCTTCTAAATATATAGGCACTTTAGGTTTATAGAGAACTCAATAAGTGCTACAGGTTTTCTATATTGGTGTTTTTTTTTAATATTGCTATAGCCCCCATTGCTGTGTCATGATTTACAGTATATATTTTTTATTACGTACTGTGTTGTTGGCCAACTTACTATTATATTTTGTGACCCAATAACATGGGATTATACAAATATTCTCCAGTTGCAGACTAGACCACCCTCCCATCATTGTGTGTATTATCTTCTGCTTTATTGTTTTTTATAAAGTGTGTATTTGTTAATAAATTAAAAAAATATATATATTTTATTCATTGGTGTTGTTGTTTTTCTGGGTGTTGGGTCTCCTTCGTGGAGACTTCGTATTTATTGTTGGTAACATATGACTGATCTTTATCAGTGCCCCCTATGGACTATACCCAGTACTGCAAGTCAATAGGGTATGGTTTGTTCTTGCCTGTTTCTCCATTCTGCTTATTGTTTGAATAATGATTTACAGGTAAACTTAAATTGAATTTATAGCTAATCCACATTACATTTCAATGTGTGATGTTCACAAGTTTCCCATTCAGCTTTTTAACCCAGTGCAAAATATGTAACCCAGATGTCTGAAACAGTATGGCAATAGGAAATAATATTTTTATGTTTTTAATGTTGCCTGCTATTTAGTACATGATCTTCATTGCACAGTTACAAGGGTTGTCCGTGATAAGTAGATTGATGACCTATCCTTAGGAGTACTTTGCACGCTGCGACATCGCTAGCATCGGCTAGCGATGACGAGCGCGATAGTCCCCGCCCCCGTCGCACATGCGATATCTTGTGATAGCGGCTGTAGCGAACATTATCGCTATGGCAGCTTCACATGCACTTACCTGCCCTGAGACGTCGCTCTGGCCGGGGACCCGCCTCCTTTTTAAGGGGGCGGGTCGTGCGGCGTCACAGCGACGTCAAACGGCAGGCGGCCAATAGAAGTGGAGGGGCGGAGATGAGCGGGACGTAAACATCCCGCCCACCTCCTTCCTTCCGCATATCCGGTGGAGGCAGGTAAGGAGATGTTCCTCGCTCCTGCGGCTTCACACACAGCGATGTGTGCTGCCGAAGGAACGAGGAACAACATCGTATCTCCTATTGGTGCGACATTATGAAAATGACCGACGCTACGCAGATCACCGATTTTCGACAATTTTGCGATCGTTTATCGACGCATCTAGGCTTTACACGTTGCGACGTCGTTACCGGCGCCGGATGTGCGTCACTTTCGATTGGACCCCGACGATATCGCAGTAGCGATGTCGCAGCGTGCAAAGTACCCCTAATACCCGAATCCTCGTCAATCAGCTATTCCCACTGTTGGCAGAAGCTGCAAGCTTTGTTGTCCCGAGGCGTACAGGAGATAGCAGGGAAGAGATGTTGGGGGTAGTAGTGAGGTGTGGTATACCTGTGGTATGCGGCCAGGGAATGGCCCGCCGCTGGTGTCACTGTTTTCCAGGGCAGATAGTAGTAGCAGCTATGGATGGTATCGCTGCCCACAGATGGAGCGGGCCCCGGGGAGGATGATGAGGGGAGTAGTAATGGCGGCGCGAAGCGACAGTACCGGTAATATAGAGTCAGAGTCTATGGCTGCAGTTCCAGTTTGTTTACTCACTTTTAGTTCTGTGCCACTCACCCGGGTAATACCAGTCACTTGATATGATGGGCTCCGTCAAACCCGAAACCATTAGAGATCAGTTCGGTTTGGTGTTTGGTGGGTTTCCTGCTTGTAACGCCTATCTGTGAATCCCCTGGCTTGAAGCTACATGGGGACCCGGTTTTTCACGAGATGTACTCTTGGCCCTATATGCAGGTGCCGCAGTTCCGATATGGGGTCCGGCTTGATGCGATACCCCTTCTCTAGCTCTGTGCTGTCGGGCGCTGTGTGGTCAGGGAAGCTTGAAACTTTCCCCATCCAGGCAGATTCTGGAAAACCAACGTGAAGTATGATCTTCCCTAGGGTCCTGCTGCTCTGCGTGGCGTCAATTCAGTGGGGAGCAAATTCACTCTCCCAACGGCAATTGTGTGAACTTCTTCTCCTTCCCACCGGAGCACCCGTGAGATGAGACTGCTCCCTTCATCTCCTGCTGGAGAACTCCTCTAGACTGCCTGCCTGAGTGTGGCTATCTCACTAGTTTTGTTAGCTGTTGTGTGACTCCAAACTCCCCCTGCTGGCTGCACCTCCCCCCTCCCAGGTCCTAAGCTAGTGGGACTGGGGCCCCTGTTTGAGGGTATCCTGTAAATGCCACTCTGTCAGTGACCCCTTTATTACCCTACCCTAGCCTAGTCCCCAGTGGAAACAGGGCAACCTAGTGTGTATTTGAGTGTGTAATGTGGTGAAACTGAGACTGACCTCTTCAGGATCCAAGTTTAGCATTACACCCAAATTTCAGTGCAATACTCTGTGGCGACTGAAACCTCAGGGGCATCCCACATCCACTCTCTATTGGTTTGAATTTAGTGCAGAGCGGATTTGCAGCCCCCAGCCTCAACCACTAGACAGTTGACAGAGCAGTGCTGTTCAGTTCCGCCACTAAGCACTTCCCGCTAGCACAGAAAAAAGCTAATTGGCAGGAGTACCGGGTGTCGCACCCCCACGATCAGATATTGATGTCCTATCCTAAGGGTAGATCATCAATGTAAAAGTCCCGGACAACCCCTTTAATTGCAAGGCCTGTACTGCCCTTCCCTTAAAGAGGGAATTCTAGGATGAACAGGTTTCCTATAAGGGAATTTGTCAGCAGGTTTCTCCAATGCAATTTAAGAGCAGCATGATGTAGTAGCAGAAAGCCTGATTCCAGTGATTTGTCACTTACTAGGCTGTGTTACGGTTTCAATAAAATCAGTATTTTATCAGCAGGACATTATCACTACAGGACTAGGTGTCTGGTGCCTCCTAGTCAACTGCTCTCTGTAACCCCACCTCCACCACTGATTAGCAGCTGTCTGCCAATGTACAGTGTTCACAGAAAGCTGCCAATTAATGGTGTAGGTGAAGCCATACATGGCTCAGCATTCTGAGCACCGCTAGATTTGCAGCAAAAAAACCTGTATTTGTATCAACAGCATGCAGACCAACAAGTGATACATCTTTAAAATCAGGGTCTCTTGTCCTACATTATGCTGCTCTCAGATTACATAGCAAAAACCTGGTGACAGATTGCCTTTAATATTTAGATTCTCTGTTTTAAAAGGGAAAATGCTCTTGAAGGTCTACATAATGGAATTTCAGGTGTTCTGTGACCCGAATTCCATTTTTATACTATTATTTTTTTATTATTCATTCGGACTGTACCATATATAATATTGATTTTTTTTCTGTTTAACAGTTTTAATATTTTGTATTATAAGATGTACAAATAGTCAAAGACATTCTGTAACGCAAGTAATTACAGCAAAACTTACAACAACAGTGTCTTGGCTTAGGAAACCTCTGACTCCTCCAGATTCATATTGTATTGAGAAACCGGTTCCATTCTCAGTGTAGCTGCGAGATTTCGATGAATCATATCGATTGTGAGAAGCTGTGATACAAAGATAATATGTTACCAGCTCAACCAATTAAACATGAAACTGTATATGTTTGTTGAGTATAGATCCCTATATTGGTATATTTGAGCTACCATCAGTTTGGTAATTTACCCTTAAATGTTTGGTGGAATAGAGATATGTTTTAGTTACTGAGAACGTAAATATGTGAAATAGTTACTGAAATTATATATTAAAGGGTGAAACATCATCAACACAAATCTCTTTAATTGTAATGCAATGCACTGGCATCAAGCAGAGATCATCTGCAAATAATGAGCAATTTAACCCCTTACCGACATTTGACATATTAGTAGGTCATATGTTGGGTTTCTGTCTTTAAAGTGGGCTTAGGAACTGAGCCTGCATCATTCCGGGCAGATGATGACTGTGTTATTCAGCTATCTTCTGCCTCTAACAGCCACGGGTGGAGAAGAGCTGTGCCCGCATCTGTTCACCCGTGAAATGCTGTTGTTAATCTCTGATGGCGGTATTTACAGTACATGCCCCGATGCCGACTGTTGCGGAGTGCTGTTGGGTTGCCATCATGGCCAGGGATTTATTATCATTGCGGTACTGTGTTGAAAGCTATCTCGCGCCTGGAATTCATAGGAGACCGTGAGTTTTGCAATACTTTAGCCGATTACAGGGACTACAAAATATATAAAAATTAAAGAGATTGTCCACTACTTTAACACTGATGGCCTCTCCTTAGGATAAATCATCAATGTCTGATCATCCAGGGTTCGACACACAGCACTCCCGCCGATCAGGTGTTCTCTGTGCCAGCCGTGGCAGAAGTGCTCATTTCAGGAGCTGCCCTGTCTCCTATTGATTTGAATAGGACGCGGATGTGCAATACTCAGCTGCGACTGCTATCAGTTGATGGGGCAGCTCCGTAACTGAGCACTTCCATCTCCCTAATGCCGCTGCCAGCACCGAGAACAGCTGATTGGCGGAAGTGTTGTTTTTAGAGTTCCGCGATGGGTCAATCCGGAACACTACAGTCTCACCCCAAGGAACATCACAGCGTTCCTATTCAAAATGATCAGCATAAAAGTTTTGAATTAATTATTTTTTCTCTCCTCTCATAAATGATTACCCCTGTGTAGTAACTCGGGGTTACATAAATTAATGTACAAGTAATAATTTGTCTAATTGGAAATGCCCTTTAAATCGCTCACAATTAGTGAGCTGTCACCCAGAGCAATTCTACAAAAGGTCTTTATTTTCAGTGGTAAATAGATAAATAAATGGAATAAAGTAATACTGAGTGACCGCAATTTCTCATAGTCATAGTTATTTATAGCAGCCTATTCTCTATATACTCATATTCAGACACAAGATGTGCAATGGTCGTTTCTATAAGTCTACAGGGCTATCATTGAAATGTATCCAGTGGTTAATACTGCAGTCCTGATAATAAGATAATGAATGTGCACCTACACTTTATTCCAGAATAAATGGACAGATATATGAATCTGGTAATAAATGAGGGCATATTTACTTTTTCATGGATTCTCATCACATTGTTCAGGACATGGGCGAGAAAAAGGATAAAAGTAAGGGGCCCTTTGCACACTACGACATCGCAAGCCAATGCTTGCAATGCCGAGCGCGATAGTCCCCGCCCCTGTCACAGCAGCGATATCTTGTGATTGCTGCCGTAGCGAACATTATCGCTACGGCAGCTTCACACACACACTTACCTGCCCTGCGACGTCGCTCTGGCCGGCAAACCGCCACCATACTAAGGGGGCGGGTCGTGCGGCATCACAGCGACGTCACACGGCAGGCGACCAATAGGAGCGGAGGGGCGGAGATGAGCGGGACGTAAACATCCTGCCCATCTCCTTCCTTCCGCATTGCAGACGGGACGCAGGTAAGGTGATGTTCCTCGCTCCTACGGCTTCACATACAGCGATGTGTGCTGCCGCAGGAACGAGGAACAACATCTTACCATCGCTGCTGCTAAATTATGGAAATGTCGGACCCTACACTGATCATACGATAACGACACTTTTGCACTCCTTAATCGTATGTAAAAGGAAATACACACTACGACATCAACAGCGACGCCGGATGTGCGTCACTTTCGATTTGACCCCACCGACATTGCAGCTGCGATGTCGTAGTGTGCAAAGTACCCCTAAGAGGACCCCAAAGATGCAAATGAGCCATCACTCAGTGACAGAAAATGTTTAGATTAACAAAAAGCAATGTCTGTATGGTATATCATTTTTTTTAACTATTCAGTCTATCCTTGTATGAATAAAAGTACTACAACGTAGTGGGGGAGGTACAACAGAGGACAATAGCATGAATAACTATCTATCTGATAACTATCATGCTGAACTTCAGGGAGCAGGAGTATTGAAGTACACTGTTGTGAGCACCAACAAAGCTTGTCCTGCCCCTGTAGCTAGGGAACATCTACCAGAAGACATTTAGTACATATATTTTCTAAAGTAAATTGCATTACAGGCATGCACAGAAGTTGTTCGTCAATCCAGTCCTATTCTATGTTATAGACAATGGTATAACAATCGATCATGGAGGTAAAGGGGCTGCCCAAAGCCTTAAAAAGACACCACTTTCAATGTATCCATTGTCAAGATGTGTTTGCAATTAAAGGGAACCTGTCAGGTACAATATGTACATAGAACCACGAGCAGTTCTGGGTGCATATTGCTAATCCCAGCCTATAGTAGCATACATACAGAGATATTTAGAAAAAGTATTTCTGAACATCCCATATGATATGCTAATGAGGCCAGGGACTAGTCGCAAGGGCTTTAGTTCCCTTGGCTAGTCGGACCCTTTAGCATGTAAGCACGCCCCTGTGGGTGTACTAACAAGGTAATGAATGTGCAGCGTCAGAGGATGGTATCACTCACCTCTCTGCTGCCATCACTGGATTTCGGCTCAGTGGGCATGATCCCGGACTTCCATTTATGTGCACTATGAAGCTGGGTGTACGTGTCTTGGCTTCAAACTCATGTACTACACATGACCAAAAGTCCAGGGTCATGTGCACTGAGCCAAATACCAGCGGTGGCAGCAGAGAGGTGAGTGCGCCCAACTTCTGATGCTGCGCGTTCATTAGCATGTTGCATATCCTCAGGGGCATGCTTACATGCTAAGGGGGCGAATAGCCAAGGAAACTAACGCCCTTGCGACTAGTCACTGGCCATATTAGCATATCATATGGGATGTTTAGAAATATTTTTTCCAAAGATCTCTTTATCTATGCTGCTATAGGCTGGGATTAGGCTGAGGTTAGCAATATGCACCCAGAACTGTTTGCGGTTCTGGGTGCATATTGCACCTGACAAGTTCCTTTTAAAAATTGTGCAGAGCAAAGAGTGGTTGGCTCCTTGCTCCATCACTTAAGGGTGCTTTACATGCTGCGACATCGCTACCGATATATCGTCGGGGTCACGTCGTTAGTGACGCACATCCGGCGCGATAATGTTCGCTACGCCAGAGATCACCAAATGTCGCACATACGACGGGGACGGGTGCTATCGCGCTCGACATCGCTAGCAATCTCTAGCGATGTCGCAGCATGTAAAGTACCCTTTACTCTGGTAAGTCAAAGGCTGCTATAGTCTCATGACCTGCCAGACATCAGAGACGTAAGAAGCACAAGAGGAGCAATGTCAAGAAGTGAAGTCATTGTCCTGCCTGCACAGCACAACAAACTGTAGGAAGATGAGGCAGAACTCCCTCGATTATAACTGGAGCAAGATGAGGTGAGTTTCAATTTTTGTTTTAATAGCACAGCCACAAGTATGGTGTCATTGGGTTATAAAGTAAGACAGTACTATTATAAAGGTGCAAAAAAGGGGATGCTAGTACATCATAGGGGCAATATTAGCTGAAATAGATCTTTTACTGCGTGGGAAACAAAAGAGGTACAAATACCATGTAGGAGAGGGCATTATTACTGTCTAGTGCACTGTGAATAGCTATAGCACTACTGGATTTTAGAAAAGTAATCAGCCAAAAAAGACTGTGTCCTCAGAAACGAGATGTGGAAAGCTTCATTTTGGGCTAGGGCCAGTTGTAGAAGGGAACATGAATGACATCACTGTTCGCTAGAGCTAGTATCTACAACTATATGGTCACTGTAGGGGTGTAATATTTGACTTAGTTGAATGGCATTTGTTCATTATCGGTATGATTTGTAGCATGTGGTCATAGTCTGACAGTATTTTTTGTTCCGTATATAGTGGTACTATTGGCCTTGGTATACTAGGTTTGTTCAGTGACGGTATGATACGTTAGTGGACTGTTGCAGCCATGAGACTTACTGAAATGACTGTGCTGCTCTAAACCCGCTACAATTTTCACTGACCCCTTCCCATTGATAACCTTCCAGCTCACAAAGGCTTACCACAGGCACTGTACAGTGGGGAACATTGACTGGATGGCACCCACAGGTTGGCAGATCCAGTGTCAAAAACAACCTTGAATGCTTGTGAAGGAGTACCGATGCTGATCTCGCCAAAATATTGTGTCTGCAAAGATAAATCACAACAAAAAGCACAGCGTTAGGCTATCATCTCACTTGTATTTTTGTTGCATTTTTTCTGCAGCCAAAACCTGCTCTCATGGCAGCAAAAAAAACTCCTTACAAAAAGCAGGTTGTCCTGTATTTTTTCTGCCTTTTTTCTTGCGTGTTTTTTATGCTGCCTTTTTGCTGTAGATGTGTCATTTATCTACAGTACATATTTAAATAAAGTTAATGTCATTCACCAAAAATCTGCAAAAATGCAGTAAAAACGGTGCAAAAACACAGCAGCGGCATTTTTGCCATTTCTCCTTGCTTTCTATGGTGAAGAAACACTTCAAAATACGATGAAGTAGTTGATATGCTGCTTCTTTCAAAAATGCAGAAGTTTTTCATTTCAGTCAGAAAAAAAACAATCGTGTGTATCAGAGTTCTGAAATCTCATAGCTTTTGTTGGTACTGTAAAAAGCAGCTATTAATTTGCATTAAAAAAATACAGCAAAAAGACACTGCGAAAAACGCAACTTGTGAACATAGCCTAACACCAGGCAAGACTAAATATTGTCTCTCCTAAACATCAAAAATTAAACTGTAACATGCTCCATGGCACCAATGTCTTTTTTTGTCACACCTACCTTATAGTGATTTTTTTATTGCTGCTCACTGCTGCATTGAGAACGGAGCTATGCTAATAATGATAGTCATGGCCGAAAATATTGGTACCTAGTATTTTTCCCTGAAATTAATTACACATGTTTTGTCATACAGATTTTAATTTCCTTTATGTGTATTGGAACAACACACAAAAAAAAACCTGCAAAAAGGCAAATTAGACATAATTTCACACTAAATCCCCAAAATGGCCCGGACAAAATTGCTGGCATCTTTTCAAAATTGTAGGTAAACAGCTTTGTTTCAAGCATGTGTTGCTCGTTCAAACTCAACAGTGGCAAGTAACAGTTGTGGGCAATATGAAAATCACACTTGAAACCAGATAAAAAGAGGAGAAGTTGACTCAATCTTTGTATTGTGTGTCTGTTTGTGCCACACTAAGCATTGAGAACAGAAAGAGGAGAAGAGACCTGTCTGAGGGCTTGGGAAAAAAATTGTTGAAAAATATCAAATCAGGTTTTGATCTTCCTTTGTCCATGGTGTACAACATAATCAAGAATTTTACAACTCATGGCACTGTAACTAATTACCTGGACAGCAGAGAAAAACTGATGAAAGGTTACAATTCAGAATAGTCCGGATGGGGTATAAGCAGACCCAATTAAGTTTCAAAGAGCTTAAAGTTGTCTTGCAGGCTCAGGGAGCATCAGTATAAGTACAAACTATAAGTCAACATTTGAATGAAATGAAAAGCTATGCAGAAGACCCAGGAGGATTCCACTGTTGACACAAAGACATACAAAAGCTAGACTGCAGTTTGCCAAAATGTAGATAAGCCAAAAACCTTCTGGGAAAGTGTCTTGTGGACAGATGAGACCAAAATAGAGCTTTTTGAAAAGCACATCATTCTACTGTTTACTGAAAACAGAATGAGGCTTATAAAGAAAAGAACACAGTACCTACAGTCAAATATTGTGTAGGTTCAAAGATGTTCTAGGGTTCTTCTACTGCCTCTGGCACTCGGTACCTCGACTGTGTCCAAAGTATCATGAAATTTGAGGTTTTCCAAAAGATTTTGGATATCGTGTCCAGTGTCAGAAAGATGAGTTTACTTCCTAGGTCATGGGTTTTCCAGCAGAACAATAACCCCAAATATACTTCAGAAAGCACCAGAAATGGATGGAAACAAAGCGCTGGAGAGTTCTGAAGTGGCCAACAGTTAGTCTAGATCTAAATCCCAATAAATGCCTTTGGAGAAATTTTAAAATTGCTGTTGAGAGAAGGCAGCTTCAAATATGAGACACCTGGAGCAGTTTGCCAAAAGAGAGTGGTACAAAATTCCAGTTGAGAGGTGTATGTTATGAACGTCGTCTGTGTGGGTGCTATTCTGAAGCTCCCTCTGGTGGCCAGGAATGGTAGTGGAGCTAAATCTGAGCCATTGACTCAGACAGGTGTCGGTGTTAATTGGGAATTGGGGAAGTCCTATTGCAGACAAGGCGCTTTCTGCCCGGCTGACGCCGGTTATAATTGTATATTACCTGTCTCTGGTCCTGGCCTGGAGATTTGTCCTTCCCTGTATCCCTGAGCAAGACTTCTGCAGATAAGTTTCAGTTTTGCCTTGCTTTCTTGTTTACACCTTAGGGTGTTGTTTTTCCTTGTATCTGTTTTCTTGCAGGTGAAGCTTTGTTTCTATTGTGTTGTGAGCATGGGGGTTTCCCCTGTGCTGGCTTTCCTGCAGGAAAAGGGATTTTGTTTCCCTGTTTGATTTGATTATTTGCTCTTCGTATTT
Organism: Anomaloglossus baeobatrachus; assembly: GCF_048569485.1. NCBI lineage: Eukaryota > Metazoa > Chordata > Amphibia > Anura > Aromobatidae > Anomaloglossus > Anomaloglossus baeobatrachus. The sequence continues at coordinate 226,573,552 of NC_134354.1, forward strand.
TTGTGTTTTTTTTGGCATTTTGTCTCTCCCATTATTTACAGAAGTACCTGATATAGTGGGGGTGAGGTCGTATGACCTCCAGGGTCTTTTTTTACTATCAGGAGTTTGGTATTTTCTATAGGGATTTTGCACTGACCACAATCAGTTCCTTTCCTTTGCTTTGTATCAAGTTAGTCGGGCCTCGCCTTTGCTAATTCTATTTTTCCTATCTGAGAATTGTGTTTTTCTATATCACCGTAATCTTTATATGTGGGGGGCTACCTACTCCTTTGAGGACTGCTCTGAGGCAAGGTAGATTTCCTCATTTTATTCTGTGAGGCGTAGCTAGTTTCTCAGGCTATGACGTGGTGTCTAGATTTTTAGGAACGCTCCACGGGTACTTCTAGTGTGGCCTGATAGTCAGGGGATTGCGGTCAGCCCAGGTTCCAACTACTCCTGTTTCTTGGTGTTGTTTCACCAAAGGGTGTTTTTTGTAATCTTCCACGGTTACCAGATCATAACAGGTGTAAGAAACTTGTTGATGGTTATAGGAAGCGATTGATTGCAGTTATTTATTTGAAAAGGTGTGCAACCAAATATTAAGTTGGGGTGGCAACAATTTTTCGAGTTTTGTATTAAATTATGTCCAATTTGCTTTCAGGTATCCGCCTGCAGAAAAGGTATATGTGCAAAAATGGTACAAAACAGAACACACGCTAACGTAGTGTGCTCGGTTACAGTCAATGGCCCTGTCGGTGCATGCGTCCGAAACACGTTTTGCAGGGTGGGGGAGTGGCGGTTCGGATGGATGCCCCGACGGGACCAGTGAACGTAAGGCAAAACGCAATGTGAAAGTAGCTTTAATAACTGTCAGTAACTCGTGAAGTACACTTGGTGGAATTCACAAAAGGTAGTTAAGCACACAAACCCAATAATATTAGTGAACTGGAGGCCATTTCCCATGAGGAATAGGCTAAGATTCCTCATGAACACTGTCAGGAGTTGGTGTCTGACTATGCATAATACTTACAGCAGATCATAACAGCCAAAGTGTGCCTAACGAATCTTGCCAGGAAAAGGTTGAATAATTCTGAGACTGCAACAGTCATTAAACATAACATTACATTTTCAATATGAAGAAACAACTTGTAACATTAATTGTTTTGAGCTTTTCAAATTGTTTTGTTTGTTTGAAGCAAACACCAGTTTGTCCATTTTGCTATTAAGCCTAATTTGCAATGGGGTTAAATAATTTTGATTACAACTATGCACACTGTGTATATACTGCACATATAGTAAATTCTGTATATGAGAGTACATGGCGTTGCTTACATCTAAGTAGTTGGTAAGATCTGTTGATGATCCATTATTAAAATGTCCAGATCCTGTCATCTTTAGTTGTGGGAATACATCAGCAACTTTTACCCCCATTGACCTCAGGGTCTCTCGAATTGATGGCATTTTTCGAAGTGGAATCCTATGATAGAAATGACAGACGGATTAATAAAGTGTCAATATTAATTTACAATAATTTTTTTTTCTAAACTATAGAAGACATGGTAATGTAATTGTGGTTATTTAAAGGGGTGGTCCAAAGCTGAAACAAATGTCACTGTAAATAAATACATTTATTGCACAAACTGTTTACAGTAACCAAAATTTTTTTTTTATTAAAACATGCATGGAAAGGGACCATATACCTGTGTTAATATCTGAAAAATATATACTGAGCACCTACTGCAATACCATGTCTATAGTATAGTGGCACCTATTGAAGTTATCTATACCTTAGCTTTCCCAACTTTGTGAATGGATGAAAGAATGTGGGCAAAATAAATACTTGTAGGCAAATATGGGGCAATATATTTTCAATAGAGGTACTATGCCCTATATACAAAAGAAAACATACCCCAATCACATTTTGTGCCATTTGGTACATACCAACAAAGGTGCCTAGTGCAAAAGTGTGAGTGCTGCAAATGGAGATGGTGAACACAGGATAACCGAAAAAGGAAGGAAGCCCATGGGGAGCTAAGGGGCTTCCTTTATTTTTGGGACTTTCTGGTTCCATTAACGAATCCATTATTGTCTTATACAGCTAGCTGTTGTAGATAGAGCGATTGCTAGATAGACGAATAGATAGATAAAACAAAACAGATAGAAAGGTATATAGATAGATAGCTAGATAGATAGATAGATCAAATAGATTGATAGAGAGAAATAGATAGTTTTGACCGCTGTTTAGCTGAATTAACAATTAATTTTGGAAAAAAATGAAGTGGGGTCCACCCAATTTTCATATTCAGCACAGGTACATCAGCTGCGGGCTGCAACCCTCAGCTGTCAGCTGAACCTTGGCTGGTTATCCAAAATAGGAGTGATCCCATACTTATTTACTTACTTTTTATTAATTGAATAAATAATTTTAAAAATTGCCATGGGGTCCCCCCCATTTTTCAAAAAGGAGTCAAGAGACAGCAGACAACTAGGGCTAATATTATTATGGTGGCAAGAGCCATGGTTATTTGGCCCTTCCCAGTCTAACAATAGCAGCCCACAGCCGCCCCAGAAGTGGCGAATCCATTAGATGCGCCAAATCTAGCACTGTATTTTGCGCTTTCCATTGCCCTGGGATGGCAAACAGTGTAATATATGGGGCTGCGAATTGCCCTCATTACTAATTTCATTTGTGATTAAAAGAAAAAAAATATTTGAACAAAAAACCCCGGTTCAAGCCCTCGTTCACCGATTTATTTAAAAAAATCCCCAAAAAGTGTTGATGTAATCCATAGCTACATCCCACAACATTCCCCAAAAGCGAACCTTAAAGACATAAAGATATAAAATTAGTAAAGAACTAAAGACAAAAGATGCCCTCTTTCACCAATTTATTTTCCTGTCAAATCCCTAATCCAAGTCTGATGTAATCCAATAAGGGGGTCCCACGACGATCACATACTCACTGTCACAGGCAATGAAGAACAGAACGCTCCCCATTGACAGTAAGAGCACTCACTGTAGGCTCACACACTGCTGTGTGACATCCACTGGAGTGACCTGAGATTACCTCATGAGGTCGCCCCAGGTCCTAGCAGCTACTGACACATTATATGGTAAAATGAATAGTTTAATTCAAAAGTACAACTCATCTTGCAAAAATCAAGCTCTCATGCAGCTACAGTATATTGACAGAAAAATAAAACGTTATGGCTCTTGGTAGAAGGGGAGGAAAAAACAAAAACAAAAAATAGAAAATCACAAGGTCATAAAGGGGTTAAAGATAACTTGTCACTTTAAAAATGCAGTCTAATTTGTAGGCATCATGTTATAGAGCAGGGGGAGCTGAGTAGATTGATATATACGGAAGTTTTGTAAGAAAAGATTCAATAGAAGCTGTGTTTTAATAATTGAAACCTTTGCTCTTTCTGAGATCATTGATCCTATCTCTGATGGTATACTTACAGTGCTGGCCAAAAGTATTGGCACCCCTGCAATTCTGTCAGATAATACTCAGTTTCTTCCTGACAATGATTGCAATCACAAATTCTTTGGTATTATTAACTTCATTTATTTTGCTTGCAATGAAAAAACACAAAAGAGAATGAAACAAAAATCAAATCATTGATCATTTCACACAAAACTCCAAAAAGGGGCAGACAAAAGTATTGGCACCCTTAGCCTAATACTTGGTTGCACAACCTTTAGCCAAAATAACTGTGAACAACCGCTTCCGGTAACCATCAATGAGTTTCTTACAATGCTCTGCTGGAATTTTAGACCATTCTTCTTTGGCAAACTGCTCCAGGTCCCTGAGATTTGAAGGGTGCCTTCTCCAAACTGCCATTTTGAGATCTCTCCACAGGTGGTCTATGGGATTCAGGTCTGGACTCATTGCTGGTCACTTTAGTAGTCTCCAGTGCTTTCTCTCAAACCATTTTCTAGTGCTTTTTGAAGTGTGTTTTTGGTCATTGTCCTGCTGGAAGACCCATGACCTCTGAGGGAGACCAAGCTTTCTCACACTGGGCCCTACATTATCCTGCAAAATTTGTTGGTTGTCTTCAGACTTCATAATGCCATGCACACGGTCAAGCAGTCCAGTGCCAGAGGCAGCAAAGCAACCCCAAGACATCAGGAAACCTCCGCCATGTTTGACTGTAGGGACCGTGTTCTTTTCTTTGAATGCCTCTTTTTTTTCCTGTAAACTCTATGTTGATGGCTTTTCCCAAAAAGCTCTACTTTTGTCTCATCTGACCAGAGAACATTCTTCCAAAACGTTTTAGGCTTTCTCAGGTAAGTTTTGGCAAACTCCAGCCTGGCTTTTTTATGTCACGGGGTAAGAAGTGGTGTCTTCCTGGGTATCCTACCATACAGTCCCTTTTCATACAAACGCCGACGGATAGTACGGGTTGACACTGTTGTACCCTCAGACTGCAGGGCAGCTTGAACTTGTTTAGATGTTAGTCGAGGTTCTTTATCCACCATCTGCACAATCTTGCGTTGAAATCTCTCGTCAATTTTTCTTTTCCTTCCACATCTAGGGAGGTTAGCCACAGTGCCATGGGCTTTAAACTTCTTGATGACACTGCGCACCATAGACACAGGAACTTTCAGGTCTTTGGAGATCGACTTGTAGCCTTGAGATTGCTCATGCTTCCTCACAATTTGGATTCTCAAGTCCTCAGACAGTTCTTTGGTCTTCTTTCTTTTCTCCATGCTCAATGTGGTACACACAAGGACACAGGACAGAGGTTGAGTCAACTTTAATCCATGTCAACTGGCTGCAAGTGTGATTTAGTTATTGCCAACACCTGTTAGGTGCCACAGGTAAGTTACAGGTGCTGTTAATTACACAAATTAGAGAAGTATCACATGATTTTTCAAACAGTGCCAATACTTTTGTCCACCCCTGTTACGGTTGCTATGGCTCTGGAGACTATGTCCGGATTTCTTGCTACTGCACATGTGCAAGCGCTGGAGACTAAGTCCTATCTTGGAACCATTGCACATCTGTGGGTGACATCATCGCTGACACGAGGTCACATGTCTCTGACATCTTCTAAGCTGATTGGCCACTGGTCATGTGCTTGTGACACGTGGTCACATGTCTCTGACACCTTCTATGCCGATTGGTCGCTGGTCATGTGCTTGTGACGCTTTGCTCGGTGATAGGCCAGCGTGACGTCATTGCTGTCATTCTGGCAGCGGATTGGCTCTGGTGTCCTCCATCTTGGATGAGGCACAGAGTCTATATAAGACCCTGACGCACGCCGCCTGGCGCTCAGTCCTCTTGGTTCATGCATGAGGGTAGACACCCTGTGCACGTCCCTCTAGGCATCTCTCTGTCTATGTTAGGTTAGCGCTACCGGCAGGGTAGCATTCTTATACCTTACAGCTTCGGCTGCAGTCCGTATCCTTACCTCTTAGTGGAGCGGACATAGGCAGGTGCCTGAGGCACATGGTCCAGCTGGGCCTTGTGATTCTACTCGTAGGTGGACGTTGCCGCTAGGGTAACGTTCCTTATACTGCGTCTGGCAGTTGTTCGTATCCTCGCACACCCCCTAGGAACTCCCCTAAGAGAACAGAGGTAGGAGCTTTGTGCGGCTTATGCTGCTGTCCGTCTCTTTTGCACCACTAGAAGAGCGGACCTAGGCATGTGCCATATCTAGTGGTTCGTGTCCTCGCACACTAGTGAAGCGAACGCAGGTAGGAGCTTTGTGTGGCTTACGCTGCTGTCCGTCTCTTTTGCACCACTAGAAGAGCGGACCTAGGCAGGTGCCATATCTAGTGGTTCGTGTCCTCACACACTAGTGGAGCAAACGCAGGTAGGAGCTTTGTGCGGCTTACGCTGCTGTCTATCTCCTGGCACCACTAGAGGAACGGACCTAGGTAGGTGCCATTTCACACTCACTGCTTTTGTCTCTGTGATGTTTCACAGAGACCATTCCACACACCCTCCAAGTAAGGGAGGAATTGCTTTATTTTCTAATTATATTCCTCTGTGAGTTTAACAGAGGTATTGCACTCTGCACTTGTGCTATTATTTTTTACAGTGGCAGACTTATATACCCCTTATCCTCTGCCATAGTCCTCTGCCATAGACCCTGACTGTCTGACATTCCTTTAGGTTTTATTATCAGACAGACCCCCGTAACAACCCCCATTTTTAAGTTTGGTGTGGAATTATATCTAATTTGGCTTTATGACAATTTTTTTTATTTTTTTTCATTGAAGACATATTAAATGAAGATAATAATACCAAAGAATTTGTGATTGCAATCATTTTCAAGAAGAAACTGAGTATTATCTGACAGAATTGCAGGGGTGCTAATACTTTTGGCCAGCACAGTATGCCTTTGCCTGCACCTCAGCATGTCCTTGTGCATATCTTATCAAAGGGAAGAGCACAGGGCTCGTTCCAGCCTTTGCCCAATTATTAAAGGCTCCTTAAGGGACTTCCCACCATCACCTAGTGCCTTTGTCTGTGATAAATTTGGCTTGTTTTTAAAACATTTATAATTGCCTATCTGTAATGGGTGGTTTACATGCTGCGATATCGGTAACGATATATCGTCGGGGTCACGTTGTTAGTGACGCACATCCGGCGCCGTTACTGACATCGCAGCGTGTAACACAAATGAGCAACGATCAATGAGCACAAAAACATGAAAAATCGTTGCTCGTTGACACGTCGCTCATTTCCTTAATATCGTTGCTGCTGCCGGTACGATGTTGTTCGTCATTCCTGCGGCAGCACACATCGCTATGTGTGACACCGCACTAATGACAAACATCTCCTTACCTGCCTCCACCGGCAATGTGGAAGGAAGGAGGTGGGCGGGATGTTACGTCCCACTCATCTCTGCCCCTCCGCTTCTATTGGACGGCTGCCGTGTGATGTCGCTGTGAAGCAGCACGAACCGCCCCCTTAGAAAGGAGGTGGATCGCCGGCCAGAGCGACGTCGCAGGGCAGGTAAGTGCGTGTGACGGGGTTAAGCGAGGTTGTGCGGCACGGGCAGCGATTTGCTCATGTCGCACAACCGACGGGTGCGGGTACGATCGCTTGCAGCATGTAAAGCCTGCTTAAGAGTCACACGGGCTAAGGTGTTGTATTGCAACTCTAGACACCAGTAAAATGGGTTCCTCAGAGAGTGTTTGTTTTATTATCTTCTGTATATGTTTCCCTTAAAGTCTATAATGACAAGTCTGCAGTCCTTGTATGTGTCCCTCTATGTGACTGCACACTTGTGAATCCTCACATAGATCGCACTGCGCGCTGTGAGGATTCTCCCATGTCATTGCTGGGAACGGTGGTCATGTAACCACAGGTATGCAATATGTATACTCATTGCCGGTTCTAGACAAAATGGGGCCCTGGACAAAAGTTTAAAGTAGGGCCCTAAATGCTAACATATTTATTATACCATCACATTCAAACATTTAGGTTTGCATTTACATGCACTGAGTTTAGACCATTAAACAAATGGGATAATAATATTGAAGTCGTTCAGTGCGTGTTTATCGGTCTCTTCACACAGCTTGACAAAGAACAATCACTAGTAGATCAATCTGTGCTCTACTGTTGTGATTATTTGGCCACATTTTGGCCTCACTAGTGGACCCCCATTTCTCTGGTTTGTTTATTGTGCATTATGGGGTCTAGTGACATTGGATAAATTAATCATGATAGGTTCTAGTGTTCCACCCTGTGTCTTACTTGTCTTGCCAAAAAAATGTAGTTTACTGCCATGATATGTAGGTCACCTGATGTGAGCACACTAAGTTTAATGATGTCACTTGAGGTCAGGGTACCTGTGTTCACAGCTGGAGGACTGTGGTGACCTCCAACTGTGACCACAAATAACCTTAGTGACGTCATCGCTCATCGCTGAGGCTCAGTCGCTGCCTGAAGCCCACAGCATGTGGTCATGTTCTGTGCCTACATGCTGTGCTATCAGTGTGTATGTAGCAGAGCTGGAATCATCATGGGACCTCACGTAGAATTACATCGGACCTGCAGGGGTGTTTTGGGGGTTAGTAAACTGGTGAAAGAGGGGTTTTTTTGTATTTTATTTCGAATAAAGGATTTTTTCAGTGTTTGTGTTTATTTCTTTACATTTACAGATTAGTAATGGGGGGGTCTCATAGACATCTCCCATTACTAATCTAGGGCTTAGTGGCAGCTGTGAGCGGTCATTAACCTGTTATTACCCCATATGCCACCACACTACGACAATCGGGATGAACCAAGTAAATTATATATTATAACAAAAACACAAAAATTATCAGGATGGTATAGAGGGACACTATCCCTAGTGTGCCCTGAACTGGAAGCCTACCTGACCGTGGAGGTCGGCACCCTCTTCCTACACAATTGGCGCACCCTGCTCTACTTAGACAATCCTTCCCTTAAAAAATTTGAGGAGGTAACTGGAGTTCCTAATGTTAAATTTACGTAATTCAGAACAACCATATGCTATTTGATTTATGTGGTATCATACAGATGGTTGTTCTGAATTATGCGAACTTAACACTAGGAAATCCAGTTACAAATTTTTATACATCATGCCCTCCATAAAGTGCGAGTTAGGGTAAGGGAGGAATAGTCTACGTAGAGGGTTGGTGCCAATTGTAAAGGAACAGGGTACCGACCTCCACGGTCAGGTAGGTAGGCTTCCAGTTCAAGGCACACTATGACTAGTGCCCCCCTCCCCATACTATCCTGATAATTTTTGTGTGTTTTTGTTACAATATATTCAGACCTTGTTGGACTTTTAACGATATATTAATAAATTTATGTTTTATGAGTGTTCTTAGTGTTCTTCCTGGTGCTTGGCAAAACAACCTTGGGATATAGTGGCTCCTTGTACTTAATGCCTTATTTTTATATAAATTAAAATGTTAATTACTCAGCAAATCAGCAACAGATATAAAGATTTTGAAAGTTGTTGACAGAGATATGTCTATATACTTGGTTTTTTGATCTTACTGACAGACTTGCTTTACTTTAAAACTTGATTCGCAAATCTTCATATTAAAATAAGCATGCAAAAAATATCCAGAATAGCCAAAAAATGAAAAAGTTCTACTTATTAAACTCATACATACAGCAAACATGACTAAAGGGTGCTTTACACGCTGCGACATCGCTAACGATATATCGTCGGGGTCACGTCGTTAGTGATGCACATCCGGCGCCATTAGCGACATTGCAGCGTGTGACACCAATGAGCGACGATCAACGAGCGCAAAAACGTGAAAAATCATTGCTCGTTGACACGTCGTTCATTTTCTTAATATCGTTGCTGCTGCAGGTGCGATGTTGTTCGGCGTTCCTGCGGCAGCACACATCGCTATGTGTGACACCGCACTAATGACAAACATCTCCTTACCTGCCTCCACCGGCAATGTGGAAGGAAGGAGGTGGGCGGGATGTTACGTCCCACTCATCTCTGCCCCTCCGCTTCTATTGGACGGCTGCCGTGTGATGTCGCTGTGAAGCAGCACGAACCGCCCCCTTAGAAAGGAGGTGGATCGCCGGCCAGAGCGACGTCGCAGGGCAGGTAAGTGCGTGTGACGGGGTTAAGCGAGGTTGTGCGGCACGGGCAGCGATTTGCTCATGTCGCACAACCGACGGGTGCGGGTACGATCGCTTGCAGCATGTAAAGCCTGCTTAAGAGTCACACGGGCTAAGGTGTTGTATTGCAACTCTAGACACCAGTAAAATGGGTTCCTCAGAGAGTGTTTGTTTTATTATCTTCTGTATATGTTTCCCTTAAAGTCTATAATGACAAGTCTGCAGTCCTTGTATGTGTCCCTCTATGTGACTGCACACTTGTGAATCCTCACATAGATCGCACTGCGCGCTGTGAGGATTCTCCCATGTCATTGCTGGGAACGGTGGTCATGTAACCACAGGTATGCAATATGTATACTCATTGCCGGTTCTAGACAAAATGGGGCCCTGGACAAAAGTTTAAAGTAGGGCCCTAAATGCTAACATATTTATTATACCATCACATTCAAACATTTAGGTTTGCATTTACATGCACTGAGTTTAGACCATTAAACAAATGGGATAATAATATTGAAGTCGTTCAGTGCGTGTTTATCGGTCTCTTCACACAGCTTGACAAAGAACAATCACTAGTAGATCAATCTGTGCTCTACTGTTGTGATTATTTGGCCACATTTTGGCCTCACTAGTGGACCCCCATTTCTCTGGTTTGTTTATTGTGCATTATGGGGTCTAGTGACATTGGATAAATTAATCATGATAGGTTCTAGTGTTCCACCCTGTGTCTTACTTGTCTTGCCAAAAAAATGTAGTTTACTGCCATGATATGTAGGTCACCTGATGTGAGCACACTAAGTTTAATGATGTCACTTGAGGTCAGGGTACCTGTGTTCACAGCTGGAGGACTGTGGTGACCTCCAACTGTGACCACAAATAACCTTAGTGACGTCATCGCTCATCGCTGAGGCTCAGTCGCTGCCTGAAGCCCACAGCATGTGGTCATGTTCTGTGCCTACATGCTGTGCTATCAGTGTGTATGTAGCAGAGCTGGAATCATCATGGGACCTCACGTAGAATTACATCGGACCTGCAGGGGTGTTTTGGGGGTTAGTAAACTGGTGAAAGAGGGGTTTTTTTGTATTTTATTTCGAATAAAGGATTTTTTCAGTGTTTGTGTTTATTTCTTTACATTTACAGATTAGTAATGGGGGGGTCTCATAGACATCTCCCATTACTAATCTAGGGCTTAGTGGCAGCTGTGAGCGGTCATTAACCTGTTATTACCCCATATGCCACCACACTACGACAATCGGGATGAACCAAGTAAATTATATATTATAACAAAAACACAAAAATTATCAGGATGGTATAGAGGGACACTATCCCTAGTGTGCCCTGAACTGGAAGCCTACCTGACCGTGGAGGTCGGCACCCTCTTCCTACACAATTGGCGCACCCTGCTCTACTTAGACAATCCTTCCCTTAAAAAATTTGAGGAGGTAACTGGAGTTCCTAATGTTAAATTTACGTAATTCAGAACAACCATATGCTATTTGATTTATGTGGTATCATACAGATGGTTGTTCTGAATTATGCGAACTTAACACTAGGAAATCCAGTTACAAATTTTTATACATCATGCCCTCCATAAAGTGCGAGTTAGGGTAAGGGAGGAATAGTCTACGTAGAGGGTTGGTGCCAATTGTAAAGGAACAGGGTACCGACCTCCACGGTCAGGTAGGTAGGCTTCCAGTTCAAGGCACACTATGACTAGTGCCCCCCTCCCCATACTATCCTGATAATTTTTGTGTGTTTTTGTTACAATATATTCAGACCTTGTTGGACTTTTAACGATATATTAATAAATTTATGTTTTATGAGTGTTCTTAGTGTTCTTCCTGGTGCTTGGCAAAACAACCTTGGGATATAGTGGCTCCTTGTACTTAATGCCTTATTTTTATATAAATTAAAATGTTAATTACTCAGCAAATCAGCAACAGATATAAAGATTTTGAAAGTTGTTGACAGAGATATGTCTATATACTTGGTTTTTTGATCTTACTGACAGACTTGCTTTACTTTAAAACTTGATTCGCAAATCTTCATATTAAAATAAGCATGCAAAAAATATCCAGAATAGCCAAAAAATGAAAAAGTTCTACTTATTAAACTCATACATACAGCAAACATGACTAAAGGGTGCTTTACACGCTGCGACATCGCTAACGATATATCGTCGGGGTCACGTCGTTAGTGATGCACATCCGGCGCCATTAGCGACATTGCAGCGTGTGACACCAATGAGCGACGATCAACGAGCGCAAAAACGTGAAAAATCATTGCTCGTTGACACGTCGTTCATTTTCTTAATATCGTTGCTGCTGCAGGTGCGATGTTGTTCGGCGTTCCTGCGGCAGCACACATCGCTGTGTGTGACACCGCAAGAACGACGAACATCTCCTTACCTGCGTCCACCGGCAATGCGGAAGGAAGAAAGTGGGCGGCATGTTCCGGCCACTCATCTCCGCCCCTCCTCTGCTATTGGACGGCTGCCATGTGACGTCGCTGTGACGCCGCACGAACCGCCCCCTTAGAAAGGAGGCTGTTTGCCGGCCACAGCGACGTCGCAGGGAAGGTAAGTCCGTGTGACGGGTGTTAGCGATGTTGTGCGCCACGGGCAGCGATTTGCCCATGACGCACAACCGACGGGGGCGGGTACGCTCGCTAGCGATATCGGTACCGATATCGTATCGTGTAAGGTACCCTTAAGGATCATGATTAGAATGTATGACTGGATCATTTCCTAGTATGAGTAATACTATGTATTACAAGAAAACTCAATTTAAAATTCTGGAACTAATGAATCATTACGGCATCATCTGGTGGAGAGTTCCATATTTTCCTTACATAAAAAAACCCTCTTCTTTACTGCTAAATATAGAGGATGTCATAGCTCCAGTACTGCGTATAACAAAACCTGAAAATCTTGTGTACTGCAAAGCATTCCTTTACCTACAGCAGTTGCCTGCGTCTGAAAACTCCTAATTCTTTCTCGTACACAGGTGTCCAAAATTGTACACAACACTCCATGGATGATATTACCATTTTCAGTAGGCTTCTAGGCCTATTTTGAAGCATTCCATGATCTTATATGTTTTTACCCAGTTGTGTTACTCTAGTTGCTGTTCTTCTATTTAACCCCTTACCATCATATGACTATATAAACATCATATGCCGATTCCCTGATTTTGATGACGACTAGTATTGCTGTGTGTAGGACAAGCGATCGGATAATCGCAGGCTAAGGGGACTAATAAATATGGTAAAAAGTGACAACATTTTTAAAAATAGAAAGTTCAAATCACTCCCTCACCCTGTTAAAATAAATAAAAATACACGTATGTGGTATCACTACTATCGTAAAAGTCTGATTTATGAAATATAAAGCTAATTAACTCTATCGGTAAAAAGTGCATTGACAAAAAATAATGAAACGCCAGAATTATGTTGTTTTTGGCCACTGCAACCCTGCAAAAAATGGAATAAGTGATGATCAAAAAATTGCATATAACCCAAAACGCTATCAGTATAAATGTGGGTTGAGGGTGCAGTAAATAAGGCCTCACGCACCCCTAATAACTGAAAATTGAAAATGTTACAGATCTTATAAAATGGTGACATAAGCCAATTTTTTTTTTTCCAGAATTTTTTTCACCACTAAAATAAAAAAAAATCAATGCATGTTTGGTATCGCCACATTCACACTTGAAGATTCATATTGCAGAGTAATTTTTACTGTATAACGAACACTGCAAATAAAAACCTTCAAAAATAATTGTGGGATTGCTCTTTTTTTGTCGCATTATTGCCGCACTTTGGAATTTTTTTACCCGCTTTCCGGTACATCACATGATATAATTATTGGTACCACTCAAAAACCAACCCTCATATGGCTACGTGGATGGAAGATAAAATAGTTACCGCTTCTGAAAGTAGGAGAGGAAAAAACAAAAATGCAAAATAGGAACATAGCCTGGTCATGAAGGGGTTAACATGTAGCAATATAATTGTTGTAGACCTTTCCATGCCTGATAATGCAGAGGAACAAACAGATAAGGTCATAAGATAAAAGGAAGGAGATTAATTGTAATAATTGCAGTGGACCTACAACTAGATAGGTGGCACATCGCAAATGCCAAATTGTCAGATCAGATGACAAATGTACAGAATTATCAAGAAACTGCTGTGTATATAACAGAGAAGCATCTGCATCGTAGATTAATGGATAGCCTAAAGGCCACGTCTCACTAAGCAACATCGCTGCTGAGGCACGACTTTTGTGATGCAACAGCGATGTTGCTAGCGATGTTGCTGTGTGTGACATCCAGCAACAACCTGGCCCCTGCTGTGAGGTTGCTGGTTGTTGCTGAATGTCCTGGACCATTTTTTGGTGGTTGCTCTCCTGCTGTGAAGCACAGATCGCAGTGTGTGACAGCGAGAGAGCAACAACTGAATGTGCAGTGAGCAGGGAGCCGGCTTCTGCGGACGCTGGTAACCAATGTAAATATCGGGTAACCAAGAAGCTCTTTCCTTGGTTACCCCATATTTACCTTCGTTACCAGCGTCCGCCACTCTCACGCTGTCAGTGCCGGCTCCCTGCTCCCTGCACACATAGCCAGACTATACATATACACGTATATTTACCTTGGTTACCAGCGCACACCGCTTCCACGCGTCGCTGCTGGCTGGGGGATGGTCACTGGTTGCTGGTGAGATCTGCCTGTTTGACAGCTCACCAGCAACCTGTGTAGTGACGCTCCAGCGATCCCTGCCAGGCCAGGTTGCTGGTGGGATCGCTGGAGCGTTACTTAGTGTGACGGTACCTTAACTCAAGCGCTAAATGCTTAAAAGTGCAAGTAGTAAAGTGCAAGTGCAATACAATTCTATAAATTCAAACCATCCACTGGCATATATAGTGTGCATGCGGTCATAAGTATCATGTTCCTATGAAACTGACCCATAAGAGGATAAATAGGCTGTATCCACGTTCTCGGAATCTATTCTTCAGATCTGGGACCTGTATATCAAAATCAGCATCTGTTGAACATAATCATCTAAGTCAAAGAAATTGACCCACTGGTAGAGATGAGTGAACCGGTCGCGGTTCGGCTCGAGTTTGGTTCGCCGAACGGAGGTCTCGTTCGAGTTCGGTTCGTCGAACGTTCGACGAACCGAACTCGAGCCGCATAGGAAACAATGGGAGGCAATCACAAACACATAAAAACACCTAGAAAACACCCTCAAAGGTGTCCAAAAGGTTACAAACAACTCACAACTAGTGATGAGCGAGTATGCTTGTTACTACTCGGTACTCGCACGAGTATCACTGTACTCGGGCTACTCGGCGGGTACCGAGTAATTTTGCAATACTCGTGCTGTACTCGTGGTCTTCATCCCTGCATGTTGGCGCTCTTTTGAGAGCCAGCCCTCATGCAGGGATTGGCTGGCAGACCACTGCAATGCCACAGCCCTGTTAGTTGTGGAATTGCAGTGATTGGCCGGCCTGCACAGCGTGACCGAGCCTTTATACCGGCAGGCGCGCTGTGCTCTGCACACAGCCATCTCATATTCCCTGCTATCCCCGCCCACAGGCGCCTATGATTGGTTGCAGTGAGACACGCCCCCACGCTGAGTGACAGGTGTCTCACTGCACCCAATCACAGCAGCCGGTGGGCGTGTCTATACTGTGCAGTAAAATAAATAAATAAATAATTAAAAAAACCGGCGTGCGGTCCCCCCCAATTTTAATACCAGCCAGATAAAGCCATACGGCTGAAGGCTGGTATTCTCAGGATGGGGAGCTCCACGTTATGGGGAGCCCCCCACCCTAACAATATCAGTCAGCAGCCGCCCAGAATTGCCGCATACATTATATGCGACAGATCTGGGACTGTACCCGGCTCTTCCCGATTTACCCTAGTGCGTTGGCAAATCGGGGTAATAAGGAGTTAATGGCAGCCCATAGCTGCCACTAAATCCTAGATTAATCATGTCAGGCGTCTCCCCGAGATTCCTTCCATGATTAATCTGTAAATTACAGTTAAAAAACACACACCCGAAAAATCCTTTATTAGAAATAAAAAACACTAACAAAGTCCCTCAACACCAATTTATTAACCCCGACAAACCCTCCTTGTCCGGCGTAATCCACGGTCCTCCAGCGTCGCGTCCAGCTCTGCTACATTCAGGTGACAGGAGCTGCAGAATACACCGCCGCTCCAGTCAGCTCCATGCAGCAATTGAGGTGAGTATAGCGATCAGCTGCTGTCAGTCAGGTAACTCACGGCCACCGCTGGATCCAGCGGTGCCGCGATTAACCGCCTGGAGCGGCGGTGAGTAGCGCGATCAGCTGAGCTGTCACTGAGGTTACCCGCTGCCACCGCTGCATCCACCGCTGCATCCAGGTAACCTCAGTGACAGCTCAGATGATCGCTATACTCACCTCATTAGCTGCGTGGAGGTGACCGGAGCGGCGGTGTATTCTGCAGCTCCTGTCACCTGAATGTAGCAGAGCTGGACGCGACGCTGGAGGACCGTGGATTACGCCGGACAAGGAGGGTTTGTCGGGGTTAATAAATTGGTGATGAGGGACTTTGTTAGTGTTTTTTATTTCTAATAAAGGATTTTTCGGGTGTGTGATTTTTAACTGTAATTTACAGATTAATCATGGAAGGAATCTCGGGGAGACGCCTGACATGATTAATCTAGGATTTAGTGGCAGCTATGGGCTGCCATTAACTCCTTATTACCCCGATTTGCCAACGCACTAGGGTAAATCGGGAAGAGCCGGGTACAGTCCCAGATCTGTCGCATATAATGTATGCGGCAATTCTGGGCGGCTGCTGACTGATATTGTTAGGGTGGGGGGCTCCCCATAACGTGGAGCTCCCCATCCTGAGAATACCAGCCTTCAGCCGTATGGCTTTATCTGGCTGGTATTAAAATTGGGGGGACCGCACGCCGTTTTTTTTAATTATTTAATTATTTATTTCACTGCACAGTATACACACACACACCGGCTGCTGTGTTTGGGTGCAGTGAGACACCTGTCACTCAGCGTGGGGGCGTGTCTCACTGCAACCAATCATAGGCGCCGAAAAGCAGGAAAACAGGGATTACGAGATTGTTTAATGAGCGGCCGGCTTTTTCAAAAGAGGAAAAGCCGCCGGAGTTTAGTGAACAGCCGTGCAGCGCCGCAGCAGTGATCGGGGAACGGTAAGTAAGAGAGAGGGGGGAGAATGACCGACAGACTGTGAGAGGGGGACAGACAAGACAGAGAGAGACAGACAGAGCGAGACCGACCGACGGGAGATAGAATAAAAAAATAAATGACCGACATCGTTAGTAAAAAGCACAAAACGTGCGTTTTGGACATCGGAGTGCCACACAATGTTTTACGTAAAATCTTTCATGTATTAATCTCAAAAAGTAACATACACCAGCTCTATCTCACTATTGGGTATGTGCCCTTAACATTTCCGCCATGAAAATTCATTTTGGTGTCATTTTGGAAGGTTTTCTGGTGAGTCCGTAAAAATGGCGTAAAACGCGGACAAAATTTTTCACAGCTGTGACTTTTGAGTGATAAATGCTTCAAGGGGTCTTCCCCATGCTGTTGCCATGTCATTTGAGCACTCTTCTGAGACTTTTGTGACATTTTTAGGGTTTCTACATGCTGCCGGGGGTCATTTCACAAAAATACTCGGGTCTCCCATAGGATAACATTGGGCTCGGTGCTCGGGCCGAGTACACGAGTATCTTGGGATGCTCGGCCCGAGCCTCGAGCACCCGACCTTTTTAGTACTTGCTCATCACTACTCACAACACAACACAAACACATGGGAAAGTGACAAGGACATATACTCATGCGAAAACAAAAGAGCTGGACAAGGAAAAAGAGGAAGAGACACAGATATAGGCTTGGCACGCCCTTCTAAAATCATGTAAAACACCGCAAGGTGACTTCAAGCGGAGTCTCCCTTTTTTTCAAAAAATTGGGCCACACAGACACTAACCCCTTCAGTGGCAGCACTTGTGCCCTAGTTGTACACTTCACAGCTAGATTTGCATCAAGCACATTCAAAAATACGCCATACTTAACCGTCCCCAGGATGACACCGGGGTAGGTAGCAAAGTCTTTGCTGAACCATGACTTGTTCATCTTGGCTCCTTTTAAAAAACACAGCAAGCAAGGATTACTCCAAGCGGAGTCTCCCTTTTTTCCAAAAATTGGGCCACACAGACACCCCATCAGTGGCAGCACTAGTTGCAAACAGGATGTTTTGATTTGCATCAAGCACATTCCAAATCCACAAGCATTTACTCTCCCCAGGATGACACAGGGGTAGTAAATTCCTTGTGGATCCATGACTTGTTCATTTTGATGAACGTTAGTCTGTCCACATTGTCACTGGACAGACGCGTGCGCTTATCTGTCAGCACACACCCAGCAGCACTGAAGACTCGTTCAGAGACAACGCTGGCAACTGGACACGACAAAATCTCCAAGGCGTAAGTTGAGAGCTCTGGCCATTTTTCAAGATTTGAAGCCCAAAATGAGCAAGGCTCCATTTGCAAAGTCATGGCATCGATGTTCATTTGGAGATACTCCTGTATCATCCTCTCCAGCTGTTGACTATGTGTCAGACTTGTTGTCTCTGGTGGCCTTGCAAAGGACGGTCTAAAAAAATTATGAAAAGATTCAATAAAATTGCTGTTACCAGCACCAAATACGGTGCTACTGGTACGGGTAGACTGTTGAAGATGACGAGACCGTCCCATGTTTGTCAAGTTACAACTGGGAGATTCACTCCCTGCACCTGCACGGTTGTTTGGTGGAAAAGCCGAGCTAAGATCGAGTAACAGCTTCTGCTGATACTCCTGCATACGTGCGTCCCTTTCTATGGCTGGAATTATGTCACAAAATTTGGACTTGTACCGGGGATCTAATAGTGTGGCAAGCCAGTAGTCATCATCACTTCTAATTTTGACAATACGAGGGTCATGTTGGAGGTATTGCAGCAAGAAGGCGCTCATGTGTATTGCGCAGCCATGCGGACCAAGTCCACGCTGTGTTTGTGGCATAGAGGTGCTAACCGTTCTTTCTTCCTCTGACATCTCCCCCAACCTCTTTCAACTGAAATTTGACCAAGGTCTCCCTCATCCGCTGAGTCTTCCATGTCCATGGACAGTTCGTCCTCCATTTCTTCATGTTCTCCTGCACCTTCCTCAACATTTCGCCTACTACCATGCACCCTTGTTGATCCCTGTCCCCCATGGTCCCATGCCTGCTGCGTTGGTGATGATGAACGTCTGGACCTTGGTGATGTTGTTGTGTCTTGCGCATATGAATTCTCCTGTAGTTCCTCCCCTTCCTGTTGTCCCACCCCCTGACTCCGAATAGTGTTTAGCGTGTGCTCCAGCATGTAAATGACTGGAATTGTTATGCTGATACTGGCATTGTCAGCGCTAAACATATTCGTCGCCATGTCGAAACTGTGCAGAAGGGTGCATAGGTCCTTGATCTGAGACCACTCCATCAGGGTGATCTGCCCCACCTCTGCATCTCGTTGGCCCAGGCTATACGTCACCAGGGCTCGGCGGTGCTGCCACAGTCGCTGTAACATGTGGAGAGTCGAATTCCAGCGTGTCGCCAGATCGCATTTCAGGCGATGAACCGGCAGGCCGAAAGACTTCTGGAGCGATGCAAGTCGCTCAGCTGCGGCGGTTGAACGGCGGAAGTGAGCAGACAGTTTTCGTGCCCTGGTCAGAAGGCCATCTAGGCCGGGATAGTGTGTTAAAAATTGCTGGACAACAAGGTTCAACACGTGAGCCATACAAGGCACGTGTGTCACCTTGCCCAAGCGAAGGGCCGCACCCAGGTTTGCAGCATTGTTGCACACGGCCTTACCAGGCTGCAGGTTGAGTGGAGACAACCATTTACCAAACTCAGTCTCCAGAGCTGCCCACAACTCAGTCGCTGTGTGACTCCTATTTCCAAGACATGTCAAGCTAAAGACCGCCTGATTCCATTGCGCTCTGCTGCCAGCATAGTAATGAGGGGTGCGTGATTCCTTCTGCGCAGTGAGAACGCTGGTGGCCTGACCAGGCAGGCTTGGTGCGGAGGTGGAGGACCCAGATGAGGTGGAGGAGGCAGAAGCAGTGGCGGAATTTGGACAGACAGAGGATTGACACACAAGTCGTGGGGATGGCAAGACTTGTGCAGCAGACCCTTCACCATCTATCACCATAGTTACCCAGTGCCCAGTCAGCGACATGTAACGTCCCTGTCCATGCTTACTGGTCCAAGTATCGGTGGTGAAATGCACCCGTTCACACACAGAGTTTCTCAAGGAAGCGGTGATGTTGTGTGCGACATGCTGGTGTAGCACGGGCACACCTTTCTTAGAGAAGTAGTGGCGACTGGGCATCTGGTACTGGGGCACAGCGACAGACATAAGGTCTCTAAAATCCTGTGTGTCCACCAGGCGGAAAGGCAGCATTTCGGTAGCCAAGAGCTTACAGAGGGATAAAGTCAACCTCTTAGCTTTGTCATGGGTCGCAGGAAATGGCCTTTTATTTGTCCACATCTGAGGGACAGAGATCTGGCTGCTGTGTGTAGACGGTGTTGAGTAGGGTGTCCCTGGAAAAATGCAGCTTTGTGAGGAAAGTGCAGGCGGAGACATGATGTTGCCTTCATCCAACGTTGGTGCTATCGATGTCTGAGAGAGCTGTACACACGTACTTGTTTCCCCTTCCAAACCAACTGACGACCTACCAAGCAAACTGCCTGTTGCGGTTACAGTGGTGGAAGTTGTGCGTGGAAAACCAGGTGTGACAGCTGTCCCCACAGTCCTAGAAGAAAAAGAGCGCGCGAATGCACTGGAAGGGGCGGTGGATGGTTCGCTCCGTTAGGCCGCATTGCAGCACGGTGAGCTTCCCACTGGGACATATGATATTTATTCATGTGACGATTCATGGAAGAAGTTGTCAAACTGCTGAGGTTTTGCCCTCTACTAACAGAATTACGACAAATTTTACAGGTCACATAATTTGGGCGATCTTTTGCTATGTGAAAAAAGGACCAGGCTAGGCAAGGCTTAGAGGGCATGCGACCTGCTGAGCCCCCCCGACTAGTGCTCAGAGGCAGAGTTGTGGCTGAGGATGCAGTTGTAGACGTGCTACCAGTACTCCGACTCTGTCCAGGAAGGCGCAAGGTAACTTCGTCGTCAGTTGCATCCTCCTCCACCGTCTCTGTTGACCTCCTCGAGGGCCTGACTGTGGGTTGACAGTAGGTGGGATCTAGAACTTCCTCATCAATCGTTGTGTTTGCAGTTCCCTCACCCTCAGACCGAGCCTCTTCTTGCCTTGACCGAATATTTAAGTTGTCATCCCAATCTGGTATCTGCGTCTCATCGTCATCAGTATGTTCCTCATTGTCTATAACAACAGGTGTTACAGTTTGTGAAAAATGGTCAACATTATGCTCAGAAACTTGGTCCTCATGGCCTGAATCAGAGTCACAAAGGTTCTGGGCATCACTGCAGACAATTTCCTGGTCTGTACTCACTGTAGCTTGGGAGCAGACCTCTGATTCCCAGGCTATAGTGTGACTGAACAGCTCTGCAGACTCAGCCATCTCAGTTCCACCATACTGTGCAGGGCGGATGGAGACTTCAGAGCTGTGAGAAAGCAAGTTTGATTGGGATGACAACTCAGAGGACTGGTGTTTTTTGGATACGGTAGTTGAGGTGGCGGAGAGGGCACTTGTTGGACCACTTGAGATCCATTCAAGCATTTTCCTTTTTTGGCCATCATCTACCTTTGTTCCAGTTGTTCGTGTCCGTAAAAAAGGGAGCACATCGGATTGTCCACGGTAAGTAGTAGACATCTTACTTTTGCTTGGAAGATGGTCTATCTTCAGCAGATGTTAATGGAGCTTTGCCACCTTCCCCACGGACAAACCCTTTTTTTCCTTTTCCAGCATGCCTCTTCCCCTTTCCACCAGCATCTGTCATTTTTCCACTCATTTTGATTGCGACAAGCTTGTGCACTTAAAATGTGGTAGTAAAAATTGAGAGGTGGTGTAGATTGCAGCGGTGGTCTATCTTTATTAACAGCAGAATAAACAACAATAACTATCGCTGACAATGCAACTACGGCCCTTAAACTGGCAGGATAGTTTGCTAGTATAATGGCTTAGTAACAATGAGTTTGAGTGTGCAATGCAGAGGTGATGCACAAAGATTTGCACCAGTGGGACACTAATGGAAGTCCAACAGCCACTTTTAGGATGCCACTAAGTTTACTCAGTGTTTGCTAGTATAATGGCTTAGTAGCAATGAGTTTGAGTGTGCAATGCAGTGGTGATGCACATAGATTTGCACCAGTGGGACACTAATGGAAGTCCAACAGCCACTTTTAGGATGCCACTAAGTTTACTCAGTGTTTGCTAGTATAATGGCTTAGTAACAATGAGTTTGAGTGTGCAATGCAGAGGTGCTGCACATAGGTTTGCACCAGTGGGACACTAATGGAAGTCCAACAGCCACTTTTAGGATGCCACTAAGTTTACTCAGTGTTTGCTAGCATAATGGCTTAGTAACAATGAGTTTGAGTGTGCAATGCAGAGGTGCTGCACATAGATTTGCTGCTGGTGGGACACTAATGGAAGTCCAACAGCCACTTTTAGGATGCCACTAAGTTTACTCAGTGTTTGTTAGTATAATGGCTTAGTAACAATGAGTTTGAGTGTGCAATGCAGAGGTGCTGCACATAGGTTTGCACCAGTGGGACACTAATTGAAGTCCAACAGCCACTTTTAGGATGCCACTAAGTTTACTCAGTGTTTTCTAGTATTATGGCTTAGTAACAATGAGTTTGAGTGTGCAATGCAGAGGTGCTGCACATAGATTTGCACCAGTGGGACACTAATGGAAGTCCAACAGCCACTTTTAGGATGCCACTAAGTTTACTCAGTGTTTGCTAGTATAAAGGCTTAGTAACAATGAGTTTGAGTGTGCAATGCAGTGGTGCTGCACATAGGTTTGCACCAGTGGGACACTAATGGAAGTCCAACAGCCACTTTTAGGATGCCACTAAGTTTACTCAGTGTTTGCTAGTATAATGGCTTAGTAACAATGAGCTTGAGTGTGCAAAGGGCAGGAGGGTACAGTGGCAGGGTTGTGGGTCTGGGTAGAGGAAAGGAAGCCTGCCTTTCTATCCCTCCTAATGGGGAAATGCAGCGAGGAAATCCCTGACCTTAGCTACACAGACGCTGTCATCTTGTGTAGCTGTTAAAATCTGTTTTCACGGACCTGACTGTCACCTATGGCTCTGACCCTGCCGGTATTAGCCCTTAAAAGGACTAATAGAAACTTCTATCCCTATTCTGTATAGCGCTGTGTATAGAGCGTACACAGCAGTATCGGAGACAGGAGCTACGCCAGCGGTGACTGACACCAAGACGCAGAAGGCAGATAATGGCGTGCTGGAGGAAAATGTCCGTTTTTATAATGCATGGACATGTGACATGGACATCCTATCACACATGCCGTTGCTTTTCTGGATAAAAGTCCACTTAGCTGTGTGTGTGTCTGGGATTGGCTGACATGCTGGCCCGCCCCACTACACGCGCGCGCTTAGGGAAGGAAGACAAGGGAAAAAAAAAAATGGCGATCGTGATCGTGATCTGAATGCGCTGTTCCCGCACACTATACACTGAAATTTCATAATAGTGTGAGTCACAGAGTGACTTACACTATTACAGCGGAAAGCCAGCTAGTAATTAGCTTGTCTTTTTGCTGCTAGAACCGTTCTCGAACGTATCTAGAACTATCGAGCTTTAGCAAAAAGCTCGAGTTCTAGTTCTATCTAGAACAGCCCCCAAAATCACTCGAGGCGCGAACTGGAGAACCTCGAACCGCAAACCGCGCTCAACTCTACCCACTGGTATTGATTTTTTGAGAGAGGCAGGGTGTGATGAGGAATGCAAAAGTGCATTCACAGAAGTGGGTTTCCTAGAGATGTCAGTCTGCAACATAGTCTTAGAATCTTTTTGTAATCTTGACTTCCAAGAAATCAATAGTTTGAGAGTCATAGTGATGTCAAACGTATATTAAGGTTGTTGCAATTTAATAAATATATAAATTCATTGTAATTCATTGACAGAACCCTGCCAGATCAGGAGAATGTCATCAATATACCGGTCCATCCATGACCCCTGATTTGACAGGAACAGGAATCTGATAATGGAACGACTGACTGATAAGTCTTTCCATGTTATTTCACTAGCTTTCCCATGAAATACACTGTGTGCACAATTATTAGGCAAGTGAGAATTTTGACAATGTCATCTTTTTATGCAGATTTTCCAACTCCAAGATGTATAAACTTGAATGTTTATTGGATGAAGATGATGTATTTGTGTAATGAGGGGGATATGGTCTAAGGAGATGAACACCCGTTATCAAGGTATGTGAAATTACTAGGCAGCTTTTTTTCATCATGGAAAATGGAACAAAAAAGAGATTTAACTGAATGTGAGCAGTTAAAAATTGTTAAAAGTCTTACAGAGTGATACAGAACTCTTGAAATTGCTAAGATCAGGGCCGGGTGCAGGGGTAGGCAGGGTAGGCACCTGCCTAGGGTGCTACCTCCTGCCTATCTGAAGTGGTCACATTTCCGGGAAAACAAAAGCAAAAATCCCTCCCTGACATTGCTGAATGCCTGCAGCTGCCCGTAATCTTCCTCCAGCCTCAGGCATTAAGCACAGTGATGGCTGCAGGCACACAGGGGAGCAGTGTCAGTCACTTACACTGCTCTCTGCCTACACCCCACGTCCATTGCTCCTTCCCTGCACTCAGTGCTGCCTGGGACAGGAGCTGAGGAGCTGTAATCAGCTCCCTGTTGTGCCGGAAATCCGGCGCACACAGGGGACGGTGGACAATGCAATTCAGTGATGTCATCGCAATGTCCAGCACCCACTGCTGCCCCAGATGCAAGAGGAGTATAAACTTATTTTATTTTACATTATTTTACATTTAGTACAATGAAGTCTATTATACCTAGGACCTGTGGGGCCAAACGGGATGCTATGAGGACATTACAAGAAGACGCTGGCTATGGGGACATAAGGGGCTTCTGTGGGGACATTACAAGAAGGGGTTGGAATTGGGGACATAACAGGCTTTCTATGGGGACATAAGAGGCTGCAATGGGGACATGAGAGGCTGCTATGAGGACATTACATGAAGGGCTGGCTATGGAGACATACGAATCTGGCTATGGCGTGATAAAGGGCTTCTATGGGGACAATTCAAGAGGGGGCTGTATATGGGGACATAAGGGGCTGCTATGGGGATAATACAAGAGGGATGGCTATGGGGACAGTACAAGAGGGGTTGGCTATGTGGACATAAGGAGGTAGTTATAGGGACATTACAAGAGGGGCTGGTTGTGGGGACATAAGGGGCTGCTATGGGGACATTACAAGAGGGGCTGACTATGGGGACATAATGGGCTGGCTATGGGGACATTACAAAAGGGTCTGGTTATGTGGACATAAGGAGCACGTTATGAGGACATTACAAGAAAGGCTGGCTATGGGGACATATGGGGTTGGCTATGGGAACATTACAAGTGGGACTGGCTATAGGGACATAAGGGGCTGACTATGGGAACATAAGGGTTGCCATGGGGACATTAAAAGAAGGTGCTGGCTATGGGAACATAAAGGGCTTTCTATGGGTACTTAAAGGCTGCTATGTGCACATTACAAGAAGGGGCTGGCGATGAGGGCATAATATGGTGTTATGGGGACATTACAAGAGGGGGCTGGCGATGGGGACATAAGGGCCACTATGGGGACATTACACGTCTCATCAGTACTGTGGTTCCTGTATGATTTGTAGTCTGATAATAACTGATAATAACAACAACTCACATAATCTCCTTACTATTGTTAAGGACATACTGGAAGTTGTATGTTCATGAGATACAAATGTATTTAGGGCTAACCTAACATGTCAGAGATGACATGTTGTCACACGGAGTTTTGCACAAACTTCACTGACTGTCATGGCATTGTTGGGCTCTGTTAACATTGCAAATTCTCACATTCTACTCAATGGTTTCTCTGGTGTCTGGGATCAATACAGTCAAACTCTGGCATCAACCTGCTGTATGCTGATTCATAGGCAGGAAGCAGCAGTTAATCTCTGCTAGTTTGCTTGTTAGGCTCCTTTGAGCACATGTGGTGAGGAAGCCAATTACATTTGCTCCCATTCTATTTGAGCTGGAAAACCAAGATAAAACAAACAAGCTGGGGGCTGCTACTCTTCGGCTGAGGAGGTCCATTGTTTTTGCGCCCTCCCCACGCTAAAAATAACAGCCCTCAGCTGCCTTGGAATTGGCACATTTATTAGATGTGCCAGTTTTGGCACTTACCTGGCTGTTCATGATTGCCCTGGTGCAGTGGGAAGCAGGGTAATATAAGGGATTAATGACAGCTGTAATTTGTCAAAAAGTCACAGCTGTCACGAAGTCCTGGATTAGTAATAGGTAGGGGTCTATGAGACAATCCCGATTTTGCCACATCCTGGGGTCACAGTGTGCAGTCACATTGGAACCCGTGACCGATCACTGCAGTGTCTGGGACACACTGACGAAGTTGCAGCTGTAAGAGCGGTGACATCAGTGGGTTCACCTGAGGTCACAGGTGATAAGTCACAGATGAACTAAATACCAGATTAACGGATGAGGCTATGTGCGCACGTTGAGTTTTTGGTGCACATATTTCTCCAACAAATCTGCATTGCCAGGCAGAAAAACGCACCAAAAGTGCAATGCATTTTTGTTGCATTTTAGATGTATTTTTCTGCTATGAAATGCAGATTTGGTGCAGACATTTCTGCAACCAAATACTCAATGTGTGCACATAGCCTAATTAGATAATTCAGCATTGTGTTCAATTAATTCACCTCAGGTGAGTTCACCCGAGGTCACAGCTGGCAGTTCCCATGGTACCACAGCTGTGCACTCACCTCAAGTGAACTCATTGAACTGAATGTCGGATTACCAGACTAGGCTATGTGCGCACATTGATTATTTGGTTGCAGAAATTTCTGCCCTAAATCTGCATCTCCTGGCAGAAAAATGCACCAAATATGCAATGCGTTTTTTGACACATTTTTCTGCAAGGAGATGCAAATTTGCTGCAGAAATTTCTGCAACTAAATACTCACACATAGCCTAATCCAGTAATCTGGCATTGAGTTCAGTGAGTTCACCTAAGTGCTAACATGCTAAGAGATCGGAATGAGTGCAGGAACTAACAACTTTGCGACTAGTCCCTGCGCTCATTAGCATATCATAAAGGATCTTTAGGAATACTTTTTCTAAAGATACCTTTATCTATGCTTCTATAGGCTGCGACAGTTAGGCAGGTTAGCAATATACACCCAGAACTGCTCATGATTCTGGGTGCATATTGTACCTGACAAGTTCCTTTTAATAAAAAAAAACTGCAGCACCCAGTAAAGTAAGTGACACATCAGTGGAATCAGGTAGCAAAAAGCTGATGACAGATTCCCTTTACCTTTTCTGTTTTTCTGTGGACAGAGCTGTTTCGTCTTGTTTTTGTTTTTTGTAGAATCAGTAGAATCAGTAGAATCAGTAGAATCATTAGTTTTCATTTGTGCAGTTTTTGGATACATACAACTTTTTGATAACTTTTTATTACATTTTCTTTTATTAAGGAATAGTTGTTTTTTTTTATTTATTTTTGCAGTGTCCAACGCACAGTATAACTGACATGTTTACTTTACTATGAGGATAAATATGATTCTGGTAATATACAATTTATATAATTTTTTTGTTTTGCTTCCTTTGTATGAGCTCTTTATCATAAGCTGAAATCTTTAAGTTTTTTCAGTTTCTGTTTACAGGCCTGAATGTGAGCTTTTTATGTAACAAGCTGTAGTTTTTATTGTTTCCATTTAAGAAAACCACACTAAATTCATTTTATTTCACATATTTCATATTTTTATCATTTGCGTCCCATGTGCTGGCATATGGTGCTGCCTTACATAATGCTATGATATTGTTTATTTGAAAAGAAATGTAACGATTCCCTATTTGTGCCTCATACTTTGAAGAATCAAGTATGCCTGCTTGTGTATTTTGCTATGTCTATTTTTAATGATACGGCAGAATAGCGGTGCCAGCTCTGTTTTCTTTCTACTAAGTCAATATCATCATTTGGTTAAGAGATATATATATACCTTGTTATGTGCATAGTGTGCTTTTTGTAGACGTTCCATTATACAAAAGAGTCTGTTTTGTCCAGACGGAAAATTCAGATACTTAATCCTAAAAATCAATTTCTAGAATAAGACAGGATAACAAGAAGCTAAGTGTTTTAGATTGCTGTCTGTTATTCTATACCATCATCACACTTCATTTTTAGTTGTTTAGTTGTTGAAAAGGTTCTCTCAAACTGGCGCATAAAATTCGTTCCCGTTCTCTTCCACAAAAGTTGGAGGAGTGAAATCATACATATTCACTGTTTCCCCCGACCACTGGCAGTCCTGGCGTCTGTGATTGATTGCAGTCAGCGTGCCTCCAGCCTGTGTGACAGAGTGACCGCTTGCAATCACAGACCCTGTTTATCGTGGTGTAAAACTAAATAAATAAATAAAAAAATTGGCGTAGAGTCCCCCCATATTATGATACCAAGCACAGATAAAGCATATGGTTATAGGCTGTAGTTGCCAGCCGTGCAGTTATCTTGGCTGTGTATGAAAATAAAAAGGAACGGCATGCAGCTTTTTTTTTTTTTTTTTAAAATAATAATTTAAATAAATAATTTTAAAAATGGTGTGCGGTCCCGTTCCCCCACATATATTTTGATACCAAACCATGATAAAGCCAACTGCTGGGGCCCATGCTTATTGGGTCTTTCCAGCCTAAATAAAATACAAAAAAAATCACCCTTTTTCTCCCCTTTATTAACCCCCACAATACCCAGTTGTGACTTAATGCACACAAGGTCCCATGACAATTCCAGTTCTGCTATATCTGAAGTCACAGGGGGCGGCCAAAAAACATGGCCGCATGCTGTAACTTCAGGCAGAGACTGATCCACAACGATGAGCAGTGACATTACTCAGGTTGTTTGCGGTCACAGGTTCCTTCACCTGTGATCGCAGGTAAGCTGATCTCAGGTGACCGCAGTAAACTCAGTGACCTCACCGTGGGTTTTTTTTGCCAAGAGATGCAGATTTGGTTCTGAAATTTCAACAGAATATTCCTGCACCCAATTTACACCTCCTGGTAAAAAAAACAAAACCCCACATCACTACTGCATGCGGTATGATATGGTACTGATTTGATTTTTTTGCCATGAGGTGTAAATTGGGTGCATGAATATGGTTTAAAAATGTCATCACCAAATCTCTATCTCTTGACAAAAAACAGTGGTTTTCTGCCAGGGGATGTAGGTCTGAGGTGAGGTCACTGAGTTTAATGAGCTTACCTGAGGTCCAGTTACCTGTGATCACAGGTGAAGGACTGTGGGAACCTCTAGCTGTGACTGCAAGTAACCTGAGTGACATCATCACTCATTGCGCAGCTCAGTCTCTGCCTGAAGCTCACAGCGAGTGGTCATGTTATATGACCACTCGCTGTTCCTTCAGATGTAGCAGAGCTGGAATCATTGTAGGACCTCGTGTGGATTACATCAGACCTAGGTGTTTTTGGGGATTAATAAATTGATGAAAGAGGGTGGGGTATTTTGTATTTTATTTCAAATAAAGGATTTTTTTGTGTTTGTGCTTATTTTGACTTACAGATTAGTAATGGGGGGTCTCATAGATGACTCATTATTAATCTAGGGTTTAGTGGCAGCTGTGGGCTATTATTATCCCGATTTCCACCACACCAGGGCAATTGGGAAGAGATGGATAGAGTTCCAAGATTGTCACATCTAATAGATGCGACAATCTAGGGCGGTCAGGCTGCTATTTTTAGGTTGAGGGGCCCCAATAAGCATGGGTCTCCCCAGCCTGAGAATACCATCTGTCAACTTTAGCATAGCAGGGTAACAAAATTGGAGGGACCACATGCCGGTTTTTAAAATCATTTATTTAAATAATTTTTTTAAAAAGCCGCATGCGGTTTGTCTTATTTTGATACATAACTAAGATAAGTGCACGGCTGGGGGCTGCAGCTTGTAGCAGAATGCTTAATCTCTGCTGGGTATCATAATATGGGGGGACCCTATTAGATTTTTTTTTAAAAAAGTATTTATTTTTACCTTACGTCACAATATAGACCTACAGACAGGGCCGTCTGTGATTGCAAGCAGTACGACAAGCTGTCACACAGGCTGGGCCACTATGTGCCTGCAACTAATCACAGACGCCAGGACTGCCAGTGGTCGGGGGAAGCAGTGAATATGCATGAGGCTAATGACCAACCCCAGAAGTAGAGCGAGCGGCCCGAAAGCAGTCACAGCCATGTTGGAGACTGGGTAAGTATAGTGCGCTTGTTCTAATCCTCCTATCTCTTCTACCACCATTGGTAAGCGCCGGATTCTGGTCCCCATAGACATATGGGGACCAGTGTCCGGCCAGATATCCGGGACCATTTTTGATTCTGGTCCCCATAGACATATGGGGACCAGTGTCCGGCCAGATATCCGGGACCATTTTTTTTTTTACAGGGACATTATTACTATATAGGGCCAGATAGGAGACATTACTACTGTATGGGGACCACAAGTTTAATATATGTGGGCCAGATTTGAGGGTACTCAAAGTACTCTATGATTGCCATAAAGACGGACATTATTACTATATGGGGACACATATAGCACATTAGTGCTAAATCAGAGCTATATAGGGAGACATTATTACTATATGGGGCCACATAAGTGGACGTTATTACTATAAATATGACTATATAGGGAACACATAGTGGGACATTATTACTACATGGAGCAACAAAAGGTATTATTATATAGCAGTGATATAGGGGTACATTTGTACCATATGTGGGTCATATAAGGGGACATTATTACTATATGTGCACCATATAGGGATCATTATTAGTATACAGAGGTCAAATATGGGATATTATTACCATATGTGAGGCCACATTGCAGGACAATATTACTATATATGGGCCACATGGGATCATTATTACTATATAGGGACTAAATATGGGATACTATTACTATAGGGTGGACCACATGAGACATTATTACTATATGGGAGGCCACATAGGGAGACTTTATTTCTATTTGACTACATGGGAGCCACATAGAGGAACTTAATAGTATATAGAGGCCACAAAGAGGGACACTATTACTATAAGGGGGTCACATAAGGGTACATTATTACTATATAGGGGCCATATAGGTGACAATATTAATGTATGGGAGTCTCATAGGAGAAAATTATTAGGCCTTGTGCCCACAGGGCTTTTATTCATACTTTTTTCCTTGTTTTTTGTAATCAATAAAAACCACGTAAAACGTATCCCAGCAAAGTTGCTTCTTTTTTTCCTTGCTTTTTTGTTGCTGAAAAAAGAAACAACTTGTCAATTGTTTCTGCTTTTTTTCCCTGCTTTTTTCCCTATCGCAATAGATAAGAAGAAGCATGAAAAGAAACATGAAAAAAGCATGAAAAAAAGCACAAAAAAACAGCTTTTTTCCTGCTAATAGGGGACTATATTAATTTATGGGGGCCACAAAGGGGGGCATTATTAATTAATAGTGGGTACAAAGGAACACATTATTAATGTATGCAAGCCATAAAGGTAAATATCACTATACTATATTATGGCTAGAAATTTGGAGATCATACCTGTGTGTTGGCATAATAGGTGGACAATATTACTGTATGAGGGTCATGGTAGCAACAATCCTATTGTATTTAGGCACAAAGGGAACATAAGTAATACTACTGTATGGGAGACACATAAGGGGCTATCACTACTGTATTGCATATTATTTTTGTGGCTATTATTACTGTGGGACAAAAGAAGGTAGTATTACCATAGAAATTGGTTAAAAGTGGGAAGTGTGCTCTAGAGGTGATCAGCCATAGATGTATTTGTGTTATATTTTACATGAATTGGAGAAGAAACAATAGTGGTCTGCGTGGGGTGGAGAAGAAAAATGAAAATTAATTACTTCAATTCAAGACATTACCTTTGAGTCCCTAACATTACCTGTACTGTGTAGGCTGATACTTTAACCACATGGTCATTGTATTGAGGTTATATAAGTGTTAGTACTTTGAATTTTATTAGTATGATGGCTATCTGGTGGTAATATATAGTTGTGATGTGGCGGTCTTTTCTGTTTTTTATGTGGTATTATTGGTATATTGGTCTTTGTATAGTGAACTTTGTTCAGTAATAGTATGGGGATAATATTTCTTATTGGGTAATTACATGAATGTATTTAGAAGCATTATTTAGAATCTTATGTTATTGTCATGTACTTCCTGTCAAATTTATATATATTTTTTTTTATGGGGGCTAACATAGACTATTCATGCTGCCCAAGAATCTGAGAAACGTGTGTGTGGGTGGCCCAGGTCCAAATTTTAACCTCAGACCCACAGGACTCTACTTATGCCAATGAGTGCAGCCGTATTGTAAGTTTTTTCTTGCTAGTTGACTTATGTGACTAACGATAGGTTAGATGAGCAGTGAAATGGATAGTGAATGCATGTGTCAGTACATTTGTAAAATGAATCCGTTTTAGGCAGTGAAAATGGTACAAAGCATGTCAAATTTACCCCCCAATAAGTATCTATTTATATATTCAGTGCATTTTATGACTTTTCCTATATAAAATGTGTTTAATAGAAAGCATTTTAAGCTTGGGAAATTCAGTATATGCAATGTTCTGCACTTGATGTAATGCAATTTGTGATATATTACTGTTGAATTCTGCTCAGTAACTCACGCTCACAGCCTCAGTGTCAGAAAACATCTGGTAAGTCGTGGAGATTTCAGATTTACTTGCCTTCGTTCTCCAGGTACTGAAATGAAGCCCTCACCTTTGTAGTGAGCCGCTTTGGCTAATATTGGCACTCTTTGGCTCTCCTTACAAATTCAAAGAGAGTGTAGAGACCCATATACGTCTTATGAGTCCATACTGCTAAATTGAGCTCTTCCCCACCAAGGAAAATTGATTAAATCTTATCTCAACATGTCAAATGTTTTCTGAAATTGTAAATACAAATTATATTTCAAATTTGAAGCCTTATTTTTGGCACTTACTTTACTTTTACTTCTAAAATAATTTTGACAGGCATACAGCTAAAAAAAACACAAAAAAAAAAACAACCCAAAAATATATGTGATATAATCCTCTGACATTTCTGTTAAAAAAATCCCTATAAAATTGTTTAAATATTTTGTAGCTTTTTAGCTCCAAATGTTTAAGCAATTTTGTAGACTTTTTTTATTGAACAGAAATGTCAAAGGGTTGCACCAAATATACTTGTGTCATTTTTGCCACCTCATTTATAAACATCCCACAATGCTAATAGTACATATTCTAATTTTATAATTTAAAGGGGGGGGGGGGGCATTTTTTTCTAAACTCCTATCTAAATTATTTTCTAATATACTTGCTTTAAAAAATCCTTACAGTTCCCTAACTAAACTATCTAAATGCTATTCTATTTTTTGTTTCACTTCCTTTCTGATGACACTTTGTTTGAAAATCCCAGTGCATGCTGGGATAATCAAACGAAGCATCATAAGGGGGAAGAGGCTGACAGCCACTCTGCATTGGAAATAAAAAGGATGCAGTGCCAGCTCACCTGAATAGGACTTCCCCGATATGGAGCACCTGGTAGGTGTAAGCAGTGAAGAAAGAGAAAAATCCAGCTCCAATTTGGTAAAAAATAATTGGCTTTATTACAAGGTACTGTGGCTAAAATCCAAATAACAAATTATTAAGAATTAAAGTTCCAGGGGAAGCAAAAATAGACTGACAGACCAGACATAGACCGACAGTTCCCCTGGGAACTTTTATTCTTAAGAATTTATTTGGATTTTAGCCACAGTACCTAGTAATAAAGCCAATTCTTTTTTACCACATTGGAGCTGGATTTTTCTCTTTCTACTCTGCATTGGAATCTGCTGTCAGTCAGTGTGGGGGGCGCAGTTACAGCTGCCGCTCTCCATACACATGGCAGTGACTGAACCCACATCGGTGCCGCCCGCATGACTGTAACTTTAATGCTGCCAAGAGGATTAAAGTTCATTTCCTCTCGGCAGTGAGGTTCAATGTGCAGGTGCTGGGCAGATTTAAAAGACTATTGCCCTGCAGATTAACCCCATATTTGCACGTTAATAGCATTTTTTGTGTCACAGGTTCACTTTAATATGTAACTGTATACAACTACATGTGTCCAGGCTAAGTCTTTCAGGTGCATACACTAAATGTACAATAAAGTTACTTTTCAACATCCACACCATTCTAATAATAATAATAATTACTCCAATATATCATTAATCTACAGTGTGGTATATAAGGACCATGGAAAAATCGCTATAGCAACACCAGAACTGAAGAAAAAAAGCGATCAAACTTCCTATGTGAATAAGATGTTTATTGGTGCAAGATATGACAAACATACAAGAGGGTGTACAATCCAGTGCGGACCACAAGCATAAAACAGATGGAACCCGAATGTGTGGATCTCAAACCAAATCGGCATCCGCCGAAACGCACGTCCGTCGGGTGGGGTGGCGTCCAGTGTGTGCGGTGAGACAATCTGGTAAGCAATGTCAATATGTAGTTAGGCATGTCTGTATTTTTTCACTAATTGTCTCCCGCAGTGGGCTCTTATGGATCTCATTTATATACTGATATTGCTATTCACATGTGTTATGGCTATTGGCTACAAACTCTATTTGGTTTGAGATCCACACATTCGGGTTCCATCTGTTTTATGCTTGTGGTCCGCACTGGATTGTACACCCTCTTGTATGTTTGTCATATCTTGCACCAATAAACATCTTATTCACATAGGAAGTTTGATCGCTTTTTTTCTTCAGTTCTACTAAATGTACAATGCATATTTGTAAATTATACAGTTCAAAATGGCGAGAGACTGAAAAGAAATCTTGACTAAATGGGCTTACCTTCTGAGTCCTGCACAGGATACCATGAAGAAAGCAAATAGGAATACTTGCATTGCCATTGATGTCATTACTCACGGATCTTCCAGAAATTCTTCTAGTCCTGGAAAAACTTTTCTATCTTAGCTGTACAGTTCTCTTAGCCTTTTGCTCCTGTGCCCTCTCTTCTGGCTGCGCTAGTTTTTCTTTGCACTGTATCTCCCTGAGATTTTCTCCTTTGGCCTGTCTGTTTATATGTATATCTTTCTAGCTAACCTCTGCTATTTGGATTTTCTCTCCATTCTGCTCTCTTATATACAAGTGACTGGCTTTAGCCAACTACATGGGATTGGTGGGATTGATGTTGTTCCTGCTTCTCATCCAATCTGGGATCTTTAATACTAACTTTAACCTTTAACCAGCATTAAAACATAACGTCAAACTATCACACTCCTGGGAATATAGAGAAAAAGGTTAACAGTTGTAGAGGAGTTATAATTTGCAACCAAACAGTAGTGGGATTAGGGAAACCCCAATAGCCTCATTTATCATCGTCATTACCAACAAAGGACGCAAGTAAACATTGCCAAAATGACAAACGTCATTAGTTTTATGCAACAGATTTTTTACGTGAAAACAAACCTATCAGCTAGATATTTCAGTGGTGACATATACTGATTGATCACCTGTATTAGAAAGATCTTCGAGCCTACAATTTTTATACCTTGTTTTAGGATAGGCTGTTAGTATCAGATTGATGGAGCTATAAATCTTGGCAAGCCAATGTATTTCATTGTTTACCAGGTACAGCTCGATATTTTTGAATGTACTTGTGCCAGACACTGGAGATTAAAATTAGAGAACAATGTATGATCACTTGCTTTTTTTCAGAAGTAATGTAATCTACATTGATCAACATTTGAAGGTTTTTTGTAAGGGGTACACCATGCCACTAGAACAGTGTCATCATAAAACCTTTATTTTTCCCAAAACATAGTGATCATACCTAGAGAACAGCAATGAAGGTAGCACAGAGAAATATTATAAACTACATTTTCTGAAGGTAACAACAGTCATTAATCTGTAGGAAGTGAACAGGCCTTTCCTTTGAATGACTTAAGCACATCTGCGGAAACAGGTCATCACTAGTCTCTTACACTGCTTTGGTGTGATTTTGTCCACTCTTCTTCCCGTCTCTTCCACAGTTCTTTGACTGTTGTGTGTTTCTTGGCCATAGCTTTGTCACCAAGGATTTTCTAGAGGTTTTCTATTGGGTTTAGATCAAGACTCTGGGCTAGCCATTTCATTGTTTCAATGTTTTTTGTTTCAAGGAACTGCTTTACCCGTTTTGCTGTGTGACGGGGCATTGTCCTTCATAAAAATTGCTGGCTGATTGAGTGATGAATGCAAATTAAGAACCACGTGATGTTGAAGAAGGTTCTGATACACACTTGCATTCATTCTGCCATGTAGCTGTATGAGATGTCCAACTCCTGCTGCAGAAAACATTCCCGAAACCATGACACTTCGTCCACCACCTTTCACTGACTTCTTAACACACTTTGGGTTCAGTCTTTCCCCAGTTTGATGACGAACATAATGTTTCCTATCAGACCCAAATAAATTAAACTTGCTTTCATCACTAAAATGAACTGTGGACCACTTCTCCTCTGTCCACACAACATACTGCTTTTGATTATTTCTGCTAATGAGAGGTTTGGTCATTGCAGAGTGGTCTTTCAATCCAAATACTCTTAATCGTTGTGACACTGTATGACGAGACAGATCCTTACCCTATTCAGTGCTGATTTGGTGAGTAATTCCAGCTGTATTGTTAAATTGATTACCCATGGAGATTCTCTCTTGTATTTGTCTTTCGAGGGCAACCAACCTTCTTGGGGAATTTGAAAGAGTTTGTAATATTGTAAAGATGCAATATTCTCGAAATCACAGACTTGGAATGACCAACTTCTCTTGCTATGGCTATTAGGGTCACACCTATGGCCTTCATCTGGATAACCTGCCGCTGGAGGGTTTCAGTCACTTTGGAAAGGCACACCATTTTTGCAAAGACAGTGCAAACTGGAAAGTTAGGCTGACAGTTAAATAGGGATTGTCAGATAATTAAGGATATTAAGGTGCCAGATTAACACCAATAACTTGCAAGTATCTAAAAGTGTTCAGTAATTTTGATCAGTATTCTTTTTCATTTATCTCATTTACATTTTTATTATGTGCTTTAGAATGAATTCAATTTATGAAATAAATTTACTTCAGGAGACTACGCCTGAGGGAATATTTTAACGATGCAGATGATTCGGAATCCACCCAGACGGAAGGAAGATGGATCTTGACAACCAGGAAAAGATCAGATTGGACACCTGCACTATGACGCAATCCTCATTTGGATAACTATATAGACAATTTTTAGGAAAAATTCCTATATAAAATCAGTGCTGAATTAAGGGTTGATTTTTAATTATAATTATTTATTTCTATCCTTATTCCAGTAATGGAAAACTTGCGATACATTTCACAAAAAAACACACAAATACACATATGCAACAGTATATACTTTAAAAGGTATTCCTCTAAAAGATGTGTGGAGCCCCGGCCGGCGGCTACCACCTTCAAATAAAAAAATTTTTTTGCGATTAAAGGGAACCTGTCAGCAGAAATTTCGCCCAAAACCTAAAAGATTCCCCCTCTGCAGCTCCTGGGCTGCATTCTAGAAAGGTCCCTGTTATTATTGTGCCCCCTTTCTGACCAAAATAAAGACTTTATAAAGTGGTACCTTTTTGTATTCAAATTCTGTAAATGTGACACAGGGGCGGGCTGCCTGATGGCCGTTAGTCTGCCTCCTGCCGCTTTAGGCCGTCCCCCATCGCTGATTTCCATAGCTGTGGACGCCGCCCAGTGCTCCACAGGTCCCTGCGCATGCCCAGTGCCATCAGGCAGCCCGCCCCCGTGTCACATTTACAGAATCTGAATACAAAAAGGTACCACTTTATAAAGTCTTTATTTTGGTCAGAAAGGGGGCACAATAATAACAGGGACCTTTCTAGAATGCAGCCCAGGAGCTGCAGAGGAGAAATCTTTTAGGTTTTGGGCGAAATTTCTGCTGACAGGTTCCCTTTAAAAAACAGTTTGTAATGAAGAAGGGTTGTATGTTTTTTTCCCCAGGGAGAAGAATAAAAACGTCCAAAAATATCCAAATTATTTTTCCAAATGGTCCATTTTAGGTCAAAACAATATTTTCAGAGTTTTAATACCTTCACAAGGAAGGTTATGTGTCGCCCGGGGACCAGGGGGTACTCAGATCCGGGCCACGAGGTCACTTCTGTGGGTATCACGGTGGCGTGACCCGGTCTGTGATCCCAGGCTGCACAGTGAAAAGGGGTTAGGTAAGGGAGATTGTCCGTGACGCCACCCACGGTTGTGGTGAGCTTGTGACACCACCGCTGCTCTGGACGGGGATCCCGGGAGCGATGACAGGGAGCAGCGTAGTTGTTATTTCCCCTCCGTGGGTAGGGGGGTTGGTGGTCCCGGGGCCCGTGGAGGGTTTTGGAGCTGGCAGGCGGGTTACGGGGCCTGGAGAGGTGCAGGGTCGCGGGGGCAGCGCTGTGCCGCACGGCACGGTGGTACTCACTCAGCCAGTAATGATGACACAGTTCTCGGTAAAACACACGGCTGGATGGACGGGTCCCACAGGCGGCTGCGGTGTTTTTCCCCTGACCCCAGGTTGGTAATGTAAGTCCTCTCTTTCACCTCCGAGCACGCTCCTCCTGCAATCCGGTTTCCAGCTGGCTCCCCGATTCAGTACCGGTGGGCCACCGCCCAGCCCGGCTACCTACGGTTCCACCAACTGTCTTCCCGACTCTCGCAGACGGCCACTACCGTCTGCCTCACTCTCTGCACGGGGGCCTTAGGCTCCAACCTAGGCTCCTGTCTGCTTCTGTCTCCCTGCAGACCTTCTCTCTCCTCCTCTCCCTGGACTTGACTGGGCTTGTTTCCTGCCTCAGGCCAGCTAAACTCCTGGGTGGGTGTCTCCATCTCCTGACTCCACCCACCTGGTGTGTCTGTCTGAGCCCGAGGAAAGGAATCAAGTTTCACTGGGGATGTCTGCTGTGAACTGCTGGGGGTGGGGGTGTGTGTGTGCTGTTACCTGTGGCCCCTGTCTTGTCCAGGGCGCCACAGTTACAGTTCCACCAAGTTTTGCAAATAATACTACAGAACACGCGCTCCACATAAACCAAGCTCCTCTTGGTATGTTTAAACTTCCCACACTCCTAGCGCAAACACAGGAGTAAGGCAGGAATGCAACAATACACCGGGACACCCGTGATGGGTACCCAGTGCAGGTTACCTGATAAACGATACCAGTCTGGGGATTCCTAGACAATGCAGTCTCTGCGCGATGTAGGTTTTCTCGTGCCTGCAGAGGGTAGTAGTTTCCAGCGATGTTAAACCAGATCTTCTCTGTGCGGAATCCTATGCCTGGAGACACAGATGCTAGCAGGATTGTGTCAAATCGCGGCTCCACTCTGAGAAAGCAGGGAGAGATGGTTAGTTTCGGGGTTAGAGGTTCTCCCAGGACACGGATAGGAAAGATTTTTCCTGGACTGTTTGGGCGTCCACCCGTTATACAGATTAGAAATTTAGAAGTCTAGGATGGATAGGACAATTAAGCATTCACCGCAGAATGATAGACTGAGCAATATCCAACACGCGTTTCGGGGGCATTGACGGTCCCCTTCCTCAAGGATAGCTCAGTCACTCCATTGGATCCTATTTATAGTGTAATTGGATGAAGTTCATCATAATAAAAAAAGCATAAAATATGTATAAGTCCACATAAAAAGTCCATACATAAGATGCACATTCAATACGGGATTTGTTTGCAGGATTTTTTACAGGATTTTTTGCGAGATTTGTTTGAAAGATTTTTTTGAAAGATTTTTTTTGAAAAGCAACAATTTTTTACAGTATGCAATATTACTTTCTACATCATACAACCTTCAGATGTGAAAACAAATTTATATTCTAACATTGAAATTTAAAAATTATTTTTATTATTGTATTGCATGTCATGAGGAGTTTTGCAATTATCGCATAAAATTGTAAAAAATTGTTGCTTTTCAAAAAAATCTTTCAAAAAAATCTTTCAAAAAATCCTGTAAAAAATCCTGCAAACAAATCCCGTATTGAATGCACATCTTATATATGGACTTTTTATGTGGACTTATACATGTTTTATGCTTTTTTTATTATGATGAACCTCATCCAATTACACTATAAATAGGATCCAATGGAGTGACTGAGCCATCCTTGAGGAAGGGGACCGTCAATGCCCCTGAAACGCGCGTTGGATATTGCTCAGTCTATCATTCTGCAGTTAAGGCTTAATTGTCGGTTCCATCCTAGACTTCCTAGTCTTCTAAATTTCTAATCTGTATAACGGGTGGATGCCCAAACAGTCCAGGAAAAAGCTTTCCTATCCGTGTCCTGGGAGAACCTCTAACCCCGGAAACTAATCATCTCCCTGCTTTCTCAGAGTGGAGCCATGATTTGACACAATCCTGCTAACATCTGTGTCTCCAGGCATAGGATTCTGCACAGAGAAGATCTGGTTTAACATCGCTGGAAACTACTACCCTCTGCAGGCATGAGAAAACCTACATCGCGCAGAGACTGTATTGCCTAGGAATCCCCAGACTGGTATCGTTTATCAGGTAACCTGCACTGGGTACCCATCACGGGGGGCCCCGGTGTAGTGTTGCATTCCTGCATTACTCCTGTGTCTGCGCTAGGAGTGTGGGAAGTTTAAACATTCCAAGGGGAGCTTGGTTTATGTGGAGCGCGTGTTCTGTAGTATTATTTGCAAAACTTGGCGGAACTGTAACCTTCCTTGTGAAGTTATTAAAACTCTGAAAATATTCTTTTGACCTGAAATGGACCATTTGGAAAAATAATTTGGATATTTTTGGACGTTTTTATTCTTCTCCCTGGGGAAAAAAACATACAACCCTTCTTCATTATAAACTGTTTTTTAATCGCAAAAAAAAAAAAAATTATTTGAAGGTGGTAGCCGCCGGCCGGGGCTCCACACATCTTTTAGAGGAATACCTTTTAAAGTATATACTGTTGCATATGTGTATTTGTGTGGTTTTTTTGTGAAATTTATAGCAAGTTTTCCATTACTGGAATAAGGATAGAAATAAATAATTATAATTAAAAATCAACCCTTAATTCAGCGCTGATTTTATATAAGAATTTTTCCTAAAAATTGTCTTATTTAACTCCAGGCAAAATTAAGGGGTTATGCCTAAAAATTGAGCTGCAGAATTATAGGAACAGTGGGTTTGAGCGCTAATCATTATCCCCTGGATATATATGAATTTAACTATATAGACACTTTCAGAGATTTGTTAAAATCCACTATCCTAGACACACACAGTAGGCAACCATCCAACATCAGTGCCCAGGAATAGAAGGGCCATAAAATCTTTGAAAACCAACAAAGAAATCATCATTAAACCTGCAGACAAGGGGGGTGCAATAATCATGATGAACAAATCAGACTACATGAAGGAAGCACACTGATGGACACACGCTACTATAAAAAATTGGAGTCTGACAAGTTGACCTCTTGTCTGCCTGACATATCCATAAGAACTGATGAAATGATACCGGTGAGTCCAAGAATAGGCACATTCTACATGCTTCCCAAAATTCACAAATCTGGAAATCCAGGAAGACCCATCATTTCATGTGTGGGTGTGGCGCCCTGGACTAGCCAGGTCGTCACAGGTACTACAACACACACCCCCACCCTGAGACAGGCACATCAGCCAGACACAAAATCCTTGTTGCCTCCCTCCAGGGGCTGATGTCCACACCAGGTGGGGTGGAGCTAGGCGGTTGGCCCCACCCACTGAGGAGTTCACAGTCCTGGAGGCGGGAAAAGGAAGGGAGTGCAGTTAGGGAAGTGGAAGAGAGAGGAGTAAAGGAGTGAGAAGGAGCAAACTGACCGTGTCCGGGTACGTGGCCCGGGCACTAAGAGCAAGCTTGGCAGACAGTGGTGGCCGTCTGCAGGAGAGGCGAATCAACGCGGAACCATAG
This sequence comes from Anomaloglossus baeobatrachus, assembly GCF_048569485.1. Classification (NCBI taxonomy): domain Eukaryota; kingdom Metazoa; phylum Chordata; class Amphibia; order Anura; family Aromobatidae; genus Anomaloglossus; species Anomaloglossus baeobatrachus. The sequence continues at coordinate 226,615,376 of NC_134354.1, forward strand.
GACTGGGGTCGGGCGCTGGCCCGCCGGTACCGAACCGGGGAGCGAAGTGAAGCCAGCACACACAGGCAGGGCCTGCGGACCCCGACCAGGCTTGGAGTCGCTGTAAAGAGGTCAAATCCGTCAGTGACCGGAACCCCAGGGGTTTCCTAACAGCCAAGACCCTGCCATCGCTCCCGGGATCCCCGTCACCAGCAGCGGTGGTGCCCAACCTCACCACAACCCGTGGGTGGCGTCACGGACCAAATACCCAAAACCAAACTACCCCCCTTTCACTCACGGGCGAGGAGCGCCGCTCGAGTCCCCAGATCCGGCCCACCGCTCGAGCCACCGAGCAGCCATCGCAGCAGCGCCGGACCCGAGCGTTCACGAGCGCGGCGTAGCGGCGTCCTCCCCGCCCGCGACAACTTGGCGTCACGAACAGGATTTTACCGTTCTACCGGCTGGTAGAAGTGCGCCTTGTGCCCCGCCGGCGGTCTCCGGCCGAAAAATTTCAGAATCCGCCATCTTGGGCGCGAAGATTTTCCCGCTCGAGCGTCTTCCCGAGCAGTGGAGGCGCGAAAGCCGAAGCCCCACCCCTGAAGAGGAGGTGCCGAGAAAAGACCAAGGGGGATGGATGGCGTCCGGCCGCATGTAAACCGAGGCCATAAAAGCAGGGACGCCAGGACTCTTCCACCATTTGGTTCCTGGAAGATACCGCTGCCAGCATGCACCGTCCGTCCGGTAGGCCCGCAGCCCCCGAGCCCGCGCCCGGCACCGCAGCGTGGGTGGCGGTCCGGACCGTCCAACTGAGCAGCCGTCTGCAGGTGCAAGTGCAGCTCCTCCTGGAGGAATGGGAGGCCGACATGTTGGATGTGGTGGTGGCCATACGGAGACGCGAGGTGGAGGAAGACTTGGAGGAGTGGGTAAGCGACCCATGCCCCTGTGTCCCTAGAGGATCGGTCGTTGCGGCTGAGGGGCCCGGTCTGCGCCCGTTCACCCTGCTGCCTCCCCCGCTACCCGTGTTGGCTGCTGCCGCCCCACCACTAGGCCCGCTACCCCTACAACCGGTAGCGGAACCCTGCCTGTCCGCCCGAGCGGACCAGCCCGCAGACGAAGTCCGCAGACAACCCGCACCACTTCCGTGGAAGCTCCCGAGGGCAGCGTCAGTCTGCGAAGACATACCGGTGGCGTCGGAAGTGACCGCACCCAGTACCGTTCCGGCTCCGGTGATCCGTCCCGTTCAGGAGGAGGCGGGGGCTCAGCAGGTGAGGACCCCTGTACCCCTACCCCACGCCTCGGCTGAGGCTGCGCCGGGTCACCGCTGTGAGGCAGCACCCCAGGCCATGACACCGCGAGACCTTCCACAGAGGACGCCAGTAGTGGGCAGTGTGGAGGAAGTCCTGCGGGGCCCGACCCGCGCGCAGGGGCAGGCAAATGCCCCTTACTGGGACAGGGAGCCGAGCCACCTGGGCCGGGAAATTGCGGAGAGGGAGAAGCGGAAGGCTGAGCTGATAGCCTGCACGATTCAGGAGAAGGAGAACCTCCGCAGAGCCACCTTCCGGGTACGGGGCCCGATATACGAGGGTCAGGTGCGAAAATTCAACCCCCGCCGGGGGTATGGATTTATTTTCGAGCCGGGCCTGGAAGCCGAGGTGTTTGTGGCCCGTCGGGATGTCAATGCCCACCTACCAGAGAGCCACCCGGGCCGTAACTTGCTCCCAGGCGATCTAGTGACATACACGCGGCACTGTGGAGAGAGGGGCTAGTTTGCCCTTGATGCCAAGCTGAGAGGAGGCTAGGAGGCCCAAGAACCGGCCCAGCTCCCTCCTCCGGCCTGCGGTGTGGACTTGAAGTAAGGCAGCGGTCCCTCCGTTGCACCGTTGTCCCCGTTGGGACCACTAGTACCGTTACTAAATAAGTAAATGAATGATAAGCCTAATCAAACCGAGAAAATGACCTGATTGACACCGTGATTGACCCGGCCGTTGCCGGCAAGTTGTCCCCGCAGGGACCCTTTGTACCGTTGGCATGAGGATCTCTTCATGGACATGCCTGAGAACTTGCAGGGCACCCACGAACTGGTGGGTTTGTAAATAGTTTTTGTGGGATGGAAACCGTTGCCGCCTCCGGAGAGACAGATTGGAGGAAGGGCCCGCAGTAGAGCAGGCTGGGGCCTGGCCACTACCTGGACCGGTGGCCATCCTCCAGGGGTCAGGGGTCCCCCATGGACGTGGGGTCCCCTGAAGTGACAGTCGAGTGCAAGGCACCGCACTCATTCCCGCTCGGGCAGCCTGGATCTGGACTGGGGTCAAGGAGTGCTGCCCACTTCTTGGGGGCAGCATCAGGGCTAGGTTGCTTGGGTGGGAGAGTGGAAGCCATCCGTCCGTGTTAATAAAAATGTGTATTTATGTGGTTTTGCAACGTTTAAGTGACATGCCTCCCGTAAGGGAAGATTTGAAATCCATACTGTGTTGTTTTTATATTTTTACAATTAAAAAGAAAAATAAAACCGGTGATGGACGGGCAGCCTGCGGATAGTCTGCATTTAACCAAGGGGGAATGTGGCGCCCTGGACTAGCCAGGTCGTCACAGGTACTACAACACACACCCCCACCCTGAGACAGGCACATCAGCCAGACACAAAATCCTTGTTGCCTCCCTCCAGGGGCTGATGTCCACACCAGGTGGGGTGGAGCCAGGCGGTTGGCCCCACTCACTGAGGAGTTCACAGTCCTGGAGGCGGGAAAAGGAAGGGAGTGCAATTAGGGAAGTGGAAGAGAGAGGAGTGAAGGAGTGAGAAGGAGCAAACTGACCGTGTCCGGGTACGTGGCCTGGGCACTAAGAGCAAGGTTGGCAGACAGTGGTGGCCGTCTGCAGGAGAGGCGAATCAACGCGGCACCATAGGACCGGGGTCGGGCGGTGGCCCGCCGGTACCGAACCGGGGAGCGAAGTGAAGCCAGCACACACAGGTAGGGCCTGCAGACCTCGACCAGGCTTGGAGTCGCCGTAAAGAGGTCAATTCCGTCAGTGACCGGAACCCCAGGGGTTTCCTAACAGCCAAGACCCGATAGAAGGCAACCGTCCGACCAGTAGAAGGAAATACAGCTACCGCCAGAGCTAGAGTTCCAAGGGCCAGAGCCTGCAGGCAAAAGGGCTCCTCCGGCACATATACACGCTGGGGAGCGGGTTAACGTTGGAAAGCCATCGAGACCGAACATACACAAAGGGACAGGGAAAGGCAGCCACCACCAACCGTCCAGGAGAAACCACAGCAGCCAGCTGCGGGACCCGTCCATCCAGCCGTTTGGTTTACCAGAGACTCTGCGTACATTTGTGGCTGAGTGAGTACAACCGTGCCATCCGGCACCGTGCTGCGCAGTCCAGGCGACCCTGCACCTCGCCGACCCTACCTCCCCGTCACCTCACCGGGCCCCGGGACCACCGACCCCTACCCACGGAGGGGGGAAAACAACATCCCGGCTGCTCCCCGCCATCGCTCCCGGGATCCCCGTCACCAGCAGCAGTGGTGCCCAACCTCACCACAACCCGTGGGTGGCGTCACGGACCAAATCCCCAAACCAAACTACCCCCCTTTCACTCACGGGCGAGGAGCGCCGTTCGAGTCCCCGGATCCGGCCCACCGCTCGAGCCACCGAACAGCCATCGCAGCAGCGCCAGACCCGAGCGTTCACGAGCGCGGCGCAGCGGCGTCCTCCCCGCCCGCGACATGGGCACTGTTACGGGGGGCTGTCTGATAATAACTGAAAGGAGTATCAGACAGTCAGGGTCCACCGTGCAAAGACTTTGCTGCAGACTATGGCAGAGTGCAATACCTCTGTTAACTCACAGAAGGATATAATAAGTAAGTAAAGCAATTCCTCCCTTACTTGGAGGGTGTGTGGAATGATCTCTGTTAATAATCACAGAGACAAAGGCAATGTGTGCGAAATGGCACCTACCTAGGTCCGCTCTTCTAGTGGTGCAAAAGAGACGAACAGCAGCGTAAGCCGCACAAAGCTCCTACCTGCGTTCGCTCCACTAGTGTGCGAGGACACGAACCACTAGATATGGCACCTGCCTAGGTCCGCTCTTCTAGTGGTGCAAAAGAGACGAACAGCAGCGTAAGCCGCACAAAGCTCCTACCTCTGTTCGCTCCCCTAGTGTGCGAGGATACGAACAACTGCCAGACGCAGTATAAGGAACGTTACCCTAGCGGCAACGTCCACCTACGAGTAGAATCACAAGGCCCAGCCAGACCATGTGCCTCAGGCACCTGCCTATGTCCGCTCCCCTAAGAGGCAAGGATACGGACAGCAGCCGAAGCTGTAAGGTATAAGAACGCTACCCTGCCGGTAGCGCTCACCTAGCATAGACAGAGGAATGCCTAGAGGAACGCGCACAGAGCGTCTACTCATATGCATGAACCAAGAGGACTGAGCACCATGCGGCGTGTGTCAGGGTCTTATATAGACTCTGTGCCTCATCCAAGATGGAGGACACCAGAGCCAATCCGCTGCCAGAACGACAGGAGTGACGTCATGCTGGCCTATCACCGAGCAAGACGTCACAAGCACATGACCAGCGACCAATCGGCATAGAAGGTGTCAGAGACATGTGACCTCGTGTCAGCGATGATGTCACCCGCACATGTGCAATGGCTCCAAGATTGGACTTAGTCTCCGGCGCTCGCACATGTGCAGTAGCAAGAAATCTGGACTTAGTCTCCAGCGCTCGCACATGTGCAGTAGCAAGAAATATGGACTTAGTCTCCAGCGCTCGCACATGTGCAGTAGCAAGAAATCTGGACATAGTCTCCAGTGCTCGCAGCAACCGTAACAGTACCTCCCCCTCAAGGGCCCCCCTCCCGGCGACGCAGGTAATCGGCAACTAAGTCGGGAGCATGGACAGCCTCCTCAGGCTCCCAAGAGCGATGTTCCGGACCATAGCCCTCCCAATCTATCAAGAAGAACCTGCGCCCTCTAACCATCTTAGAACCAACTATGGCTCGTACCTCATAGCTAGAGCGAGAGGAATCAGAGGCAGGAGAGTGCACTTCACGAGCGTGAGGTAAAATAGCCGGCTTTAGCAGTGAGACATGGAATTTGTCATGAATCCTAAGATGGACAGGTAACTTCAATTGATAGACTACAGGATTTACCTGTCGAAGAACCTCATAAGGACCCAGGAAGCGAGGAGCAAATTTGACAGAGCTCACTCTAAGTCTCACGTGTTTTGCAGAGAGCCACACAAAGTCCCCTGGAGAAAAGACAGGAGCCGGGCGACGAAACCGATCGGACACCGTCTTCATACGGTCCTTAGCTGCTTGGATCGACTCTTGAGTCCGATCCCAAACCTCTCTGGCATTAGTTGCCCAGTCGGCCACAAGAGGAGGAGGTGCAGCAGTGGGAAACGGTACTGGTACCCTAGGGTGTTGCCCATTATTGAGTACGAACGGTGTCTGCCCAGTGGCCTCAGCCAGCGAATTGTTAAGGGCAAATTCTGCCCAGGGAAGGAGGGAGGACCAGTTATCGTGGTTCTCAGCAACAAAGTGTCGAAGGTATATAATCATAGATTGATTGGTACGTTCAACCAAACCATTAGTCTCCGGATGGTATGCCGAAGAGAGATTCAACTCAATTTGCAGAAGGCTACAAAGATCTCGCCAGAAACGGGAAGTAAATTGCGGGCCTCTATCACAAATGATACGATCTGGCATCCCGTGAAGCCTAAAGACATGCTTGAGGAATAGTTTGGCTAGTACCCTGGAAGATGGGATTCTCGATAACGGTACGAGATGAACCATCCGGGAGAAATGGTCCGTAATGACCCACACAAATCTATGTCCCTGTGAACATGGAAGATCACCCACAAAGTCCAGGCCTACCACCTCCCATGGTCTATCTGGCACTGGTAAAGGATGCAAGAGCCCAGCCGGTCTCTGCCGTAATGGACGGTTGCGAGCACACGAGTAGCAGGAACCGACATATCTCTTGACGTGGCTGGCTAAGTGTGGCCACCAATACCACCTCTCCAGTAACTCTCGTGTCCGCCTAATACCAAAATGCCCACCCACCTTTGAGGTGTGGGCCCATGACAGTATATCATTCTGTCGATCAGGCGGAACAAAGGTCTTGCCCGGTGGGATTTGGTCTAACGTCACAGGGGAGAGCGTATGAAAAACCCTGGAGGGAAGGATAAGACGAGGTTCGTCAATCTCTTCCTGGGTAGAAAGCATAGAGCGAGACAGGGCGTCTGCCTTGTTATTCTTACTCCCAGACAGATAGTTGATGGAGAAGTGAAAGCGGGAGAAAAACAAGGACCAGCGGGCTTGGCGAGGATTCAGACGCTGAGCGGTTTGTAAGTACGTCAGATTCTTATGGTCTGTATAGACCTGGAAAGGATGTTTCGCTCCTTCCAGCAAGTGACGCCACTCCTCCAAGGCTAATCTCAAGGCGAGCAGTTCCCTATCCCCAATGGTATAGTTTCTCTCTGCCGGTGAAAAGGTTTTAGCAAAGAAGAAACACGGCCTTTTTCTACCTGCACCGTTCTTTTGATACAAGACCGCACCAGCACCCACTGAAGAGGCATCAACCTCTAAGAGGAAGGACTTATTCTCATCGGGTCTTTGAAGAACGGGAGCAGTTGAAAAGTGTCTTTTTACTGCCTCAAAAGCCTGAGATGTCTCAGTAGACCAGGCTTTGGGATTAGCACCTTTCTTAGTCAAGGCCACCAAAGGGGCCACCAAAGTAGAAAAATGGGGTATGAACTGCCTGTAATAATTTATGAATCCTAAGAAGCGTTGCACCGCCTTCAAGGAATGAGGTTCGGACCATTGCAGGACAGCAGAGAGCTTCGCAGGATCCATAGCCAGACCCTCTTGTGAGATAATGTAACCCAAAAAAGGCAATGAGGACTGCTCGAATACACATTTCTCGAGTTTAGCAAACAATGAGTGCTCCCTTAAACGGGAAAGGACACGAACGACATCCTGACGATGAGTCTCCAGATCGGGAGAAAAAATCAGGATGTCGTCCAGATACACCACTACTGAGGATAACAGTAAATCCCTGAACACATCGTTTACGAAGTCCTGAAATACTGCGGGTGCATTACATAACCCAAAAGGCATGACGAGGTATTCATAGTGACCGTCTCGGGTGTTAAAAGCGGTCTTCCATTCGTCACCCTTTCGAATTCGTACCAAGTTATACGCACCCCGCAGATCCAACTTCGTAAAAACTTGAGCTCCTCTCAGTCTGTCAAAGAGCTCCGAAATTAAAGGTAATGGGTATTTGTTCTTTATTGTGATTGCGTTGAGACCCCTGTAATCTATGCAGGGACGCAAATCACCCTCTTTCTTCCGAACAAAGAAAAACCCAGCTCCCGCGGGAGAGACAGACTTACGAATGAACCCCTTCTCTAAACTCTCTCTTATATAGGTCGACATGGCCTCCGACTCAGGTATCGACAGGGGGTAAACCCTGCCTTTAGGTGGAACCGAACCTGGGATAAGGTCTATGGCACAGTCATACGGCCTATGGGGTGGAAGAACCTCAGCACCCTGTTTGGAGAACACGTCAGCGAAATCCAAATAGGGTGTAGGTATGGGAGAGAGATCAGTTGATGCAACCGCAACGACCTTAGGTGGTAAGGGAAGACATCGGGACTGACATTTCGAACCCCAACTAATAATGCTGTCAGACTCCCAGTCAATGTGAGGAGCATGAGTCCGAAGCCATGGAAGACCCAGAAGGACGTCGTCTATACCCTCAGGCAAAACAAGAAAAGAAATCTCCTCTATGTGACCCTGAGACAGGGAAAGGCGCAAGGGAACTGTCCTCAATGTAATGGAGTCAGACAACATAGTTCCATTAACAACACGGACAGGAATAGGCGCCTCTAACATGATAGAGGGAATATTGTGTCCCTTTACAAATCCTGAGGACACAAAAATCCCGTCAGCTCCGGAATCCACAAAAGCCATAATAGGCCATGTATTCTCAGATAACGAGAGCTGACCTGGGATACAACACTTAGAGGGTGCAGAAGACGTCTCTAGTAACCCCCCTCTAATGGTTACTAGGCCAGGGAGTTTCCCTGACGACTAGGACACTTGTTGGCATAGTGCCCAGCCTGACGACATACGTAACATATAGGAGGACCAGACTTGCGTAGTCTGGAGGACGTATGACCTAACTCCATAGGAGTGGGAGATGTTTCAGATGCTGAGGAAGATGGTAGTGGACCCTCAACAACTGGAATAGCCCGATGCTTAGGGCGTGAGGAAGAGACCTCGAGTCTACGTTCCTTATGGCGTACATCGATCCTCGTTGCTACTGTGATCAAGTCCTTCAGAGAAGCAGGGACCTCACGAGTAGCAAGGGCATCCTTGACATAGCCTGCCAACCCTCTCCAGAAGATAGGAATCAACACCTTCTCTGGCCAATCTAGTTCTGCCACCAGAGTTCTAAAAGCAATGGCATAAGAACTAGTGGATAACGAACCCTGAGATAGATCTAACAGTCTCAGGGCCGCATCATGGGTAACCTGCGGACCCATGAATACCGCCTTAAGAGCATCAAGAAAGTCTTGATGTCTCAGAGTAACCACATCAGAGCGCTCCCATAGGGGAGTCGCCCATTCTAAGGCTTTGTCCTGAAGTAAGGAGATGATAAAGCCTACTCTGGACCTCTCCGTAGAGAAGCGAGAAGAGTTGACCTCTAGGTGTATCTGACACTGACTAATGAAACCACGACATGATCTGGCATCGCCAGAATATCTGTTTGGCAGAGCAAGTCGAGGATCATGTGCAGATGTCACCATGGTCTGAGGTTTATCCTCTATACTCTTGAGCCGTGACTCAAGTACTTGTATGTAACGGTGTAACTGCTGATATTCTGCCATAACTGCCAGACCCTTGGCTCAGTCCTAATGTTACGGGGGGCTGTCTGATAATAACTGAAAGGAGTATCAGACAGTCAGGGTCCACCGTGCAAAGACTTTGCTGCAGACTATGGCAGAGTGCAATACCTCTGTTAACTCACAGAAGGATATAATAAGTAAGTAAAGCAATTCCTCCCTTACTTGGAGGGTGTGTGGAATGATCTCTGTTAATAATCACAGAGACAAAGGCAATGTGTGCGAAATGGCACCTACCTAGGTCCGCTCTTCTAGTGGTGCAAAAGAGACGAACAGCAGCGTAAGCCGCACAAAGCTCCTACCTGCGTTCGCTCCACTAGTGTGCGAGGACACGAACCACTAGATATGGCACCTGCCTAGGTCCGCTCTTCTAGTGGTGCAAAAGAGACGAACAGCAGCGTAAGCCGCACAAAGCTCCTACCTCTGTTCGCTCCCCTAGTGTGCGAGGATACGAACAACTGCCAGACGCAGTATAAGGAACGTTACCCTAGCGGCAATGTCCACCTACGAGTAGAATCACAAGGCCCAGCCAGATCATGTGCCTCAGGCACCTGCCTATGTCCGCTCCACTAAGAGGTAAGGATACGGACAGCAGCCGAAGCTGTAAGGTATAAGAACGCTACCCTGCCGGTAGCGCTCACCTAGCATAGACAGAGGAATGCCTAGAGGAACGCGCACAGAGCGTCTACTCATATGCATGAACCAAGAGGACTGAGCACCATGCGGCGTGTGTCAGGGTCTTATATAGACTCTGTGCCTCATCCAAGATGGAGGACACCAGAGCCAATCCGCTGCCAGAACGACAGGAGTGACGTCATGCTGGCCTATCACCGAGCAAGACGTCACAAGCACATGACCAGCGACCAATCGGCATAGAAGGTGTCAGAGACATGTGACCTTGTGTCAGCGATGATGTCACCCGCACATGTGCAATGGCTCCAAGATTGGACTTAGTCTCCGGCGCTCGCACATGTGCAGTAGCAAGAAATCTGGACTTAGTCTCCAGCGCTCGCACATGTGCAGTAGCAAGAAATCTGGACATAGTCTCCAGTGCTCGCAGCAACCGTAACAGGCACCCTCACTGAACAAGTCTCTGGATGGGTAGAGGGTATCCTTAAACCCTTGGTAAGGGATACAACCAGCTACATCCAGGACACTACTGACCTATTGAAAAAACTATCAGCAATAGGTCTTCTACCAGAGGGAACCATCCTTGCTACCATGGATGTGAAATCCTTGTACTCGAATATTCCACACCAGGATGGATTAAATGCTTGCAAAATTTTCCTGGAAAATACAGGAATTGATGCCGATTCTGTGGTGAAACTTACAAAATTCATCCTCACCCATAATTACTTTGCATTTGACAATAACATATATCGACAGGAGACTGGGACTTCAATGGGAAGCAAAATGGCACCACAATATGCAAATCTTTTCATGGCCAAGCTTGAGAGTGACTTTTTATCCTCTTGTCCTATCAGGCCTCTGGCCTACTACCGTTACATTGATGATATTTTAGTCATCTGGACAGAGTCTGAGGAACAGCTGAAGACCTTCCATGAACACTTTAATCAGTTTCATCCCACCATCAACCTAACACTCAACTACTCCTGCACTGAAATCAACTTTTTGGACACCATCATTAAACTATGTAACAATGAAATAGAGATATCCCTGTACAAGAAGCCAACATACCTGAAATGGAACAGTTTTCATCCAAAACACATAAAAAAACTCTATAGTGTACAATCAGGCCATCAGGTACAATCGAATATGTTCCAACACTACAGTTAGAGACAATCACCTTGAGGGCCTCAGAAAGACCTTTTTGAATCAAGGCTACCACCCAAGAACAATTGAAAACCCGATTGCAAGAGCCACCAGAATAGCAAGAAACCATCTCCTACATTATAAAACTAAAGAAGAAAACAACCGGGTACCTCTTGTAGTCACCTACAATCCACATCTAGAGGTGTTAAGAGGAGCTTCACGGAAACTACAACCATTACTGCAAAAAGATGCCTGATTAAAATCTATTTTTCCAGACCCCCCACTTCTGTGTTTTAGGCAGCCCCTGAATCTAAGAAGCATCATTGTCAGAAGCTCCCTATCCTCTCCAACAACAACAAGAACATTTCCCTGCGACCAGAAAAAATGTAAGACCTGTCTATTTATACTGACAACGGACAAGATAAAGATTCCCAGATCACATCAGGACTACCAGGTACCTTCAGCTGCACCACAACTAAAGTGGTGTACTTAATTATATGTACCAAATGTCCAACTGGGGGTCTGTATGTAGGGGAGACAGGACAACAGCTCAGGACAAGGATGAATTCTCGCCGCCACACAATTAGAGAAAAAAGGATGGATCTACCTTTGTCCAAATATTTTTGTAACCCAGACCACATCATCATGAACATGAAATTGCTGGTATTGAAATTAAATTTCAAATCCCAAAGAGACAGGAGAGTCTGGGAATACAAACTCATGATGACCTTAGACACATTCAGAGCAGGAATGAATGTGTCACATGGATTTATGTCTTTTTACATCAATTAAGAAATGTGTTCCACAGAGCATCTGGGGCATCACAGCCCGGACCAGACACTCCAATCAGAGGACAATAAAACTTTCACACTGCTTATCTATGAACTACAACACTATTTATGGCCACAACAGTTTGCCCCCTTGTCATAGTGATAGTTCTGCTTCACATGACTTGTTTTTTTTGTTTTTTTTAACTGCACTATTTTATGTCCTGTTGTGTATAAATATGTGACTCTTCAGATTTTGTGTTATACCATGCCTGATGAAGAGACCTGAGTAGTCTCGAAAGCTTGCTATTATTACCATCTTTTCAGTTAGCCATTAAAAGGTATCAACTACTGAGGACTATCAGTTCTTTTAAACAAACTTTTTTTTTATATCTCTACTGGCTAACATGGTACAAAGATATATTTTACCTGAAATAAACTTAAAATACTGCTAGTTTACTCATGTTAGGATATAATCACATAGGACTACACAATGACTATAACATTTAGGAAATTGTGTGTTGCTCTCTAAATTTTATATCCAGTGTACATTGCAACGTAAGAAACATCAATGAAGAAAAAAAAGCAGCCATACTCACAATACCATGTTCAGTGAATTATTTTTGAATTTAGTGTAGGGACTCGCAAGATAATGTGCACCCTTGATGTGGGTTGCAAGCTTTTATATTTTGGCCAAAATACGGACCAATACCTCCTTCATTATGCACATTTTTTTATGCAGGGTGCAGGCCAGGCCCTTCAGTGGTGGCTGGGTAAAGAGGGGTGTCTGTCCTGTGGGTGTACATAGGGTATTGGAAGCCTGCCTGATGTAATAGTAGGGGCATTGGTAATAGGCTGTTATATGGACAGAGGTGCATCTTAAGCAATGGTGTGAATGGCACCCTAGTGAGTTAGTAGGTGAATGTTCATTTTTATTTTTGCACTTGTGCTGCACCCGCCTATATCAATAAGGGCCTTCTGCGCTCTTTTGTACATTTGTGTCTGAACATGGAATTGTGCCTATGGTTGCTTTTTTTTCTTCAGTGGCGTTTTTTAATTGTTTTTTTTTTGTCCTTTTTTGGTGAATTATATATTGCAACTCAGTTTCATTCCCAGCAGTTTGGCTGTGGTGCCACATGTTTTATCTACACCAATCAAATATTACAATTATTATGTCTCCTCTCCTCCTATCATGATGTTCTACATGGGTCTGCACTTACAGTACCTGATCTGTTTATGATTAAAATTTGTACCTTGAGTTATCCGAGCCTTTAGTCTATCGCAATCCATATGTCATACAGAACAGGACAGATTTGTTTCCCAGGTTGTGTTGTTTACCAAAGTGCCCTCAGATTTCAGTGCCTGAACCAAAAAGCTGGTGACTGTATTCCCAACACCATTGTAAGGCTGGATTCACACAATGGTATGGCATCCAATGCGAGTGTTTTGGATGTGATATGCTAATGATCCTCAGCTCCTGGTGTGCTGCCAGCATGAGCGAAGTGTCATGCAACTGTGGTCCGATCCTGCAATCGGAACACAGCTGCAGAGGAGAGGGCGAGAGCTGCAGAGGAGAGGGAGGGGTTAATCTCCCCATCTCCTCCATTGTCAGCTGATACGATTATCGCACTGCACTTGGATATCATCCGAGTGCAGTCCGATGTTTCACTTGCACCCATAGACTTGTATGTGTGCGAGTGACGTGTCTCTCGCTGGCAATCGCAGCATGCTACAACTTTTCTCTCTTCCAAAATCTGAATGAGAAAAAAGCTGACCATCTGCTCTCCCTTACTGACTAATATTAGTCCAAGTGCAATGCAAGACTTTGCACTCGTTTGATTCAAATGCTCGTGTGATCGTACCCTAAACGTGATTTCTGTGTGGTGGGCCAGTAATTACGTGAGCTACAGTTTGACCTGCGATGCAATGCCTGGGATGCATTGACCTTAACCCTTAAGTGATGAAGCCAATTTTGACATTAATGACCAAGCCCAATTTTTTAATTCCGACCAGTGTCACTTTATGTTGTAGTAACTCTGGAACGCTTGATCAAATCCCAGTGATTCACCCCCTCCCCCCTTCCCAGTTATTGTTTAAAATACTTCAAGAAAAATACCTTTGAAAAATCCCAGTGATTCTGAGACTGTTTTATTGTGACACATTGTACTTTATTTTAGTAGTAATTTTAGATCAATATTTTTTGCGTTTAATTGTGAAAATATTGTAATTTCAGTGAAAATTTTTAAAAAACTTTCCATTTTCAAATATTCAAGTTTTTAATCTTTACACCAGTTACGGTAGTCATGCCATACAAAGTAAGTAATAAATAACATTTACATGTGCATTATTTTTCAAACGTCATTTTATTTTGTTATGATGTTAGAAGTGTTTAACGTTTAGCAGCAATTTCTCATTGTTTTCAAGAATTTTACAAAACCTGTTTCTTTAGGGACTTATTTAGATTTAACCCCTTCACCCCAGTCGATTTTCCATTTTTTTTTCGTTTTTTGCTCCCTTTCTTCCTAAAGCCGTAACTTTTTTATTTTTCCATTAATCTTGCAATATATGATATGATATGAGAGCTTATTTTTTGCGGGACGAGTTGTACTTTTGAATTAAACCATTAGTTAAACCATATAGTGTACTGGAAAATGGGGAAAAAAATTACAAGTGCGGTAAAATTGCAAAAAAGTGCAATTGCACAATTGTTTTTGGGGTCTTTTATTCACCATATTCACTGTATGGTAAAACTGATGTGTCTGTATGATGCCTCAGGACTAGAGTTGAGCGCAGTTCGCGGTTCGAGGTTCTCCAGTTCGCGGCTCGAGTGATTTTGGGGGCTGTTCTAGATCTAACTAGAACTCGAGCTTTTTGCTAAAGCTCGATAGTTCTAGATACGTTCGAGAAGCAACGGCATGTGTGATAGGATGTCCATGTCACATGTCCCTGCATTATAAAAACGGACATTTTCCTCCAGCACGCCATTATCTGCCTTCTGCGTCCTTGGTGTCAGTCACCGCTGGCGCAGCGCCTATCTCCGATACTGCTGTGTACGCTCCATACACAGCGCTGTACAGAATAGGGATAGCACTTTCTATCAGTCCTTTTAAGGGCTAATACCGGCAGGGTCAGAGCCATAGGTGACAGGTCCGTGAAAACAGAGTTTAACAGCTACACAAGATGACAGCGTCTGTGTAGCTAAGGTCAGGGATTTCCTCGCTGCATTTCCCCATTAGGAGGGATAGAAAGGCAGGCTTCCTTTCCTCTACCCAGAGACCCACAACCCTGCCACTGTACCCTCCTGCCCTTTGCACACTCAAACTCATTGTTACTAAGCCATTATACTAGCAAACACTGAGTGAACTTAGTGGCATCCTAAACGTGGCTGTTGGACTTCTGTATTGTCCCACTAGTGCAAAGATATTTGCAGCACGTCTGCCTGCATTGCACACTCAAACTCATTGTTACTAAGCCATTATAATAGCAAACACTGAGTGAACTTAGTGGCATCCTAAAAGTGGCTGTTGGACTTCTGTATTGTCCCACTAGTGCAAAGATATTTGCAGCACGTCTGCCTGCATTGCACACTCAAACTCATTGTTACTAAGCCATTATACTAGCAAACACTGAGTGAACTTAGTGGCATCCTAAAAGTGGCTGTTGGACTTCTGTATTGTCCCACTAGTACAAAGATATTTGCAGCACGTCTGCCTGCATTGCACACTCAAACTCATTGTTACTAAGCCATTATGTGGCGCCCCTGAGGCTTCCGTCGCCACAGGTCATTGCACCCCATCCAGCGGTGTGATGCCCCATTCTGGGAGAGGAAGAGAGTGAACTCCGGTCCCCTGGTAAATCCACACTACACCCATTGCTAGGAACACACTGGGACCAGGGAAAGTGGCAGGCAGCCCTCCCATGCTGCATGCTGGGAGGGGTCATAAGACCCATCCCTGCTCCTATAGGGTAGAACAGGGCAACTGGGGAGGTGGGAGGAGCCATCTGAGAGCAGACACAGATAGGAAGGTCAAGTTTAGTCAGTCTACCTCAGGGAGTGAGAGAGGGAGCATGTAGTTGGAGAAGAAGAACGAGAGAAAGGAGGGAGGAGGAGGCCTGCTGGAGGCAGGCAAGGAGGAGAAAAGAAAGACAAGAAAGAAGGAAAGAAAGCTCCAAGTCAGACAGGAGCAGAGCAACAGAAGGAGACGCTTCCTGGTGAAGATCCTGGGACCCAGAGGTCCAGGTGACACCACGCAGAGACAGAAAGAGTCGCAGGGCCACGGGTAGTCCTAGAGGTACCACGAGCAGTCCTAGAGGTACCAAGGAGAGGGCCTAGAGGCGCCACGGGTAGTTGTAGGCTGCGGTGGCCTGTTCCACATTAACATCGGTGGAGGGATCAAGCTGCGACAGGGGACGGTCCCTAGAGACTGGAGGAGTGCAAAATCATCTCCAAACAGAAAAAACCGAGGCCCAGGGAACGTTGTAAACTCCCAGGGCCAGAACCCATAGCAGACTTCTAGAAAAGGGGTAATCAGCCGACAGGTGACCCCCCAGCCTGGAGGCTGTAGTGGAGGCCAAGCCAGGTCCATCCTAACAAAGGCAAGGCTAAGGAAGACAGCAGAAGAAAGAGACACTAAGAGAAGGGCACCGGCTTTCACTCTCAGAATCACCCAGAAACGGCGGAGGTCCCTGACAGTGGTCCCAGCAGTCCAAGGGTCCCTACAGCTGTGACAAGAACTGTGAGTAAAGAACTTGAAACTGCACCCTTGGAGTTGCCTCTGTCATTTCATCTGCATAGACATTCACAAGCACCAACTGTGTCCCGGGCATTGCTCCACCTGTGGGGAGCAGTACCACCATTGCTGCCATAACACCATCCCGGAGGTCTCACACAGCAGCGGCGGCTTAATAGCCGCATACCACAGGTGGCGTCACGAACACAAACTTTATTCATCTAGCCACATATTTTACTGACACCCACCAGGGCCACGGAGCCGGGCCCAGCCACCACTGACTACCACCGGACTAGTCCGGCCCGGCGCCGGGTGTCCCATAGCCCTGGGGTGGGCGAGTCAATTATACTAGCAAACACTGAGTGAACTTAGTGGCATACTAAAAGTGCCTGTTGGACTTCTGTATTGTCCCACTAGTGCAAAGATATTTGCAGCACGTCTGCCTGCATTGCACACTCAAACTCATTGTTACTAAGCCATTATACTAGCAAACACTGAGTGAACTTAGTGGCATCCTAAACGTGGCTGTTGGACTTCTGTATTGTCCCACTAGTGCAAAGATATTTGCAGCACGTCTGCCTGCATTGCACACTCAAACTCATTGTTACTAAGCCATTATACTAGCAAACACTGAGTGAACTTAGTGGCATCCTAAAAGTGGCTGTTGGACTTCTGTATTGTCCCACTAGTGCAAAGATATTTGCAGCACGTCTGCCTGCATTGCACACTCAAACTCATTGTTACTAAGCCATTATACTAGCAAACACTGCTGCCAGTTTAAGGACTGTAGTTGCATTGTCAGGGATAATTATTGTTGTCTATTCTGCTGTTAATAAAGCTAGACCACCGCTGCAATCTACACCACCTCTCAATTTTTACTACCACATTTTAAGTGCACAATCTTGTCGCTATCAAAATGAGTGGCAAAATGACAGATGCTGGTGGAAAGGGGAAGAGGCGTGTTGGAAAAGGAAAAAAAGGGTTTGTCCGTGGGGAAGGTGGCAAAGCTCCATTAACATCTGCTGAAGATAGACCATCTTCCAGCAAAAGTAAGATGTCTACTACTTACCGTGGACAATCCGATGTGCTCCCTTTTTTACGGACACGAACAACTGGAACAAAGGTAGATGATGGCCAAAAAAGGAAAATGCTTGAATGGATCTCAAGTGGTCCAACAAGTGCCCTCTCCGCCACCTCAACTACCGCATCCAAAAAACACCAGTCCTCTGAGTTGTCATCCCAATCAAACTTGCTTTCTCCCAGCTCTGAAGTCTCCATCCGCCCTGCACAGTATGGTGGAACTGAGATGGCTGAGTCTGCAGAGCTGTTCAGTCACACTATAGCCTGGGAATCAGAGGTCTGCTCCCAAGCTACAGTGAGTACAGACCAGGAAATGGTCTGCAGTGATGCCCAGAACCTTTGTGACTCTGATTCAGGCCGTGAGGACCAAGTTTCTGAGCATAATGTTGACCCTTTTTCACAAACTGTAACACCTGTTGTTATAGACAATGAGGAACATACTGATGATGATGAGACGCACATACCAGATTGGGATGAAAACTTAAATATTCGGTCAGGGCAAGAAGAGGCTCGGTCTGAGGGTGAGGGGAGTGCAAACACAACAATTGATGAGGAAGTTCTAGATCCCACCTACTGTCAACCCACAGTCAGGCCCTCGAGGAGGTCAACAGAGACGGTGGAGGAGGATGCAACTGACGACGAAGTTACCTTGCGCCTTCCTGGACAGAGTAGGAGTACTGGTAGCACGTCTACAACTGCATCCTCAGCCACCACTGTGCCTCTGAGCACTAGTCGGGGTGGATCAGCAGGTCGCATGCCCTCTAAGCCTTGCCTAGCCTGGTCCTTTTTTGACATAGCAAAAGATCGCCCAAATTATGTGATCTGTAAAATTTGTCGTGATTCTGTTAGTAGAGGGCAAAACCTCAGCAGTTTGACAACTTCTTCCATGAATCGTCACATGAATAAATATCATATGTCCCAGTGGGAAGCTCACCGTGCTGCAATGCGGCCTAGCGGAGCGAACCATCCACCGCCTGCCCATTCTAGTGCATCCGTGCGCTCTTCATCTTCTAGGACTGTGGGGACAGCTGTCACACCTGGTTTTCCACGCACAACTTCCACCACTGTAACCGCAACAGGCAGTTTGCTTGGTAGGTCGTCAGTTGGTTTGGAAGGGGAAACAAGTACGTGTGTACAGCTCTCTCAGACATCGATAGCACCAACGTTGGATGAAGGCGACATCATGTCTACGCCTGCACTTTCCTCACAAAGCTGCATTTTTCCAGGGACACCCTACTCAACACCGTCTACACACAGCAGCCAGATCTCTGTCCCTTAGATGTGGACAAATAAATACTGCCTTTCCGCCTGGTGGACACACAGGATTTTAGAGACCTTATGTCTGTTGCTGTGCCCCAGTACCAGATGCCCAGTCGCCACTACTTCTCTAAGAAAGTGTGCCCGCGCTATACCAGCATGTCGCACACAACATCACCGCTTCCTTGAGAAACTCTGTGTGTCAACGGGTGCATTTCACCACTGATACTTGGACCAGTAAGCATGGACAGGGACGTTACATGTCGCTGACTGGGCACTGGGTAACTATGGTGATAGATGGTGAAGGGTCTGCTGCACAAGTCTTGCCGTCCCCACGACTTGTGTGTCAATCCTCTGTCTGTCCAAGTTCCGCCACTGCTTCTGCCTCCTCCACCTCATCTGGGTCCTCCACCTCCGCGCCAAGCCTGCCTGGTCAGGCCACCAGCGTTCGCACTGCGCAGAAGGAATCAAGCACCCCTCATTACTATGCTGGCAGCAGAGCGCAACGGCATCAGGCGGTCTTTAGCTTGACATGTCTTGGAAATAGGAGTCACACAGCAGCTGAGTTGTGGGCAGCTCTGGAGACTGAGTTTAATAAATGGTTGTCTCCACTCAACCTGCAGACTGGTAAGGCCGTGTGCGACAATGCTGCAAACCTGGGTGCGGCCCTTCGCCTGGGCAAGGTGACACACGTGCTTTGTATGGCTCACGTGTTGAACCTTGTTGTCCAGCAAATTTTAACACACTATCCCGGCCTAGATGGCCTTCTGACCAGGGCACGAAAACTGTCTGCTCACTTCCGCCGTTCAACCGCCGCAGCTGAGCGACTTGCATCGCTCCAGAAGTCTTTCAGCCTGCCGGTTCATCGCCTGAAATGCGATGTGCCGACACGCTGGAATTCGACTCTCCACATGTTACAGCGACTGTGGCAGCACCGCCGAGCCCTGGTGCAATACGTCATGACGTATAGCCTGGGCCAACGAGATGCAGAGGTGGGGCAGATTACCCTGATGGAGTGGTCTCAGATCAAGGACCTATGCACCCTTCTGCACAGTTTCGACATGGCGACGAATATGTTTAGCGCTGACAATGCCATTATCAGCATGACAATTCCAGTCACTTACATGCTGGAGCACACGCTAAACACTATTCGGAGTCAGGGTGTGGGACAACAGGAAGGGGAGGAACTACAGGAGGATTCATATGCGCAAGACACAACAACATCACCAAGGTCCAGACGTTCATCATCACCAACGCGGCAGGCATGGGACCATGGGGGACAGGGATCAACAAGGGCGCATGGTAGCAGGCGAAATGTTGAGGAAGGTGCAAGAGAACATGAAGAAATGGAGGACGAACTGTCCATGGACGTGGAAGACTCAGCGGATGAGGGAGACCTTGGTCAAATTTCAGTTGAAAGAGGTTGGGGGGAGATGTCAGAGGAAGAAAGAACGGTTAGCACCTCTATGCCACAAACACAGCGTGGACTTGGTCCGCATGACTGCGCAAGACACATGAGCGCCTTCTTGCTGCACTACCTCCAACATGACCCTCGTATTGTCAAAATTAGAAGTGATGATGACTACTGGCTTGCCACACTATTAGATCCCCGGTACAAGTCCAAATTTTGTGACATAATTCCAGCCATAGAAAGGGACGCACGTATGCAGGAGTATCAGCAGAAGCTGTTACTCGATCTTAGCTCGGCTTTTCCACCAAACAACCATGCAGGTGCAGGGAGTGAATCTCCCAGTTGTAACTTGACAAACATGGGACGGTCTCGTCATCTTCAACAGTCTACCCGTACCAGTAGCACCGTATCTGGTGCTGGTAACAGCAATTTTATGGAATCTTTTCATAATTTTTTTAGACCGTCCTTTGCAAGGCCACCAGAGACAACAAGTCTGACACATAGTCAACGGCTGGAGAGGATGATACAGGAGTATCTCCAAATGAACATTGATGCCATGACTTTGCAAATGGAGCCTTGCTCATTTTGGGCTTCAAATCTTGAAAAATGGCCAGAGCTCTCAACTTACGCCTTGGAGATTTTGTCATGTCCAGCTGCCAGCGATGTCTCTGAACGTGTCTTCAGTGCTGCTGGGCGTGTGCTGACAGATAAGCGCACGCGTCTGTCCAGTGACAATGTGGACAGACTAACGTTCATCAAAATGAACAAATCATGGATCCACAAGGAATTTACTACCCCTGTGTCATCCTGGGGAGAGTAAATGCTTGTGGATTCGGAATGTGCTTGATGCAAATCAAAACATCCTGTTTGCAACTAGGGCACAAGTGCTGCCACTGATGGGGTGTCTGTGTGGCCCAATTTTTGGAACAAAGGGAGACTCCGCTTGGAGTAACCCTTGCTTACATTGTTTTTAAAAATGATCCAAGATGAACAGAGCTGGGATCAGGAAAGACTTTGCTACTTACCCCGGTGTCATCCTGGGGACGGTTAAGAATGGCGTATTTTTGAATGTGCTTGATGCAAATCTAGCTGTGAAGTGTACAACTGGGGCACAACTGCTGCCACTGAAGGGGTGGCTGTGTGTGTGGCCCAATTTTTGGAAAAAAGGGAGAACTCCGCTTGGAGTCACCTTGTGGTGTTTTACATGATTTTAGAAGGGCGTGCCAGGCCTATATCTGTGTCTCCTCCTCTATTTTCCTTGTCCAGCTCTTTTGTTTTCTCATGAGTATATGTCCTTGTCACTTTCCCATGTGTTTGTGTTGTGTTGTGAGTTGTTTGTCACCTTTTGGACACCTTTGAGGGTGTTTTCTAGGTGTTTTTATGTGTTTGTGATTGCCTGCCATTGTTTCCTATGCGGTTCAAGTTCGGTTCGTCGAACGTTCGACGAACTGAACTCGAACGAGACCTCCGTTCGACGAGCCGAACTCGAGCCGAACAACGACCGGTTCACTCATCTCTACTCAGGACGGTACAAGTTTGCAGATACTAAACATGTATAGGTTTACTTTTATCTAAATGGTTAAAAAAAATCAGAGGTTTGTAAAAAAAAAAAAAAAAAGACTAGCTTTTTTGGAACCATTTTCTGAGACCCATAAAGTTCTTATTTTTCTGGATCTGTGGTTTAGTGATGACTTATTTTTTGTGCCTTGAGCTGATGTTTTTAATTATTCCCTTTTTGTGTGGATGCTACTTTGTGATTGCTTGTTATTGCATTTTAAAAAAAAAAAATTGTGGTGACCAAAAAACATACTTTTGGCCCTTGGAATTTTTTTTATCTCTGCGCTGTGTACAGATCAGATTAATTGATTTTATATTTTGATAGATCAGGAATTTCTGAACATTGTGATACCAAATATGTGTATATATTTTTTTTTTTTAATGTTATATTTTGAATGGGGTGAAGGGGGTAATTTTAACTTTTAGAGTTTCCATATTTTTAAACTTTTTTTACATTTTTTATCTACTGTCTGATCGTTTCTGCATTTCTGTTGATCAGAGCTGCACACACGATCTATTCTGAGAGCTATAGCTCTCAGAATACAACAATGCAAACACAATTTTTTTTCTATAACATTGTATTCATGGTGTAAAAGTGATGGAAGATAAAAAAAAGATATAAATGTGCTATATTTTTATTCATACTGACCCAAGGAATAAAGCTGTCTCATAACTTTTACGTAACGGTAAAAAACAAAAAAAAATGATTCCTGAATTGCTGTTTCTTCTTGATTCTGCCTCACAAAAAGGCAGAATAAAAAGTGAAAAAAAATATTGTGTCCCAAAATTGTAGCAATAAAAACACCAACTCTTCCCGCAAAAAAAAAGAAGCCCTGACATGACTCTGTTGGCAGATTCTTCAACTATTGTTAATTTGTTTATTTTGGATCTGTCAGGGGTTTCACCTGAATCATGTATTTTGGATATGTAGATGGAAACTCTAATGTATGTGCTCAGCATAGCGCACAGGATAAATGTGAGCTGATCCAAAATAATCTGTACTACAAACAGCCACCATTAGCATTAAATTCAACCCTCCCCCCCCAAAAAAAAGTCCCTACCGAGGTACGTCATCAGTTAACAGAAATATAGGGGACTTCCACGTTACTGGTAACACAGAGGCTCTGGAAAAGAGATATGGTTCACCCACAAAAAGAAATCGAGTAAAATCTGCTCCCCCAAATCCAAATGACTCCCTCCTTTCTTAGTCCCACGGTGTGCCTACACTTCATTTAGCGTCCACATGTTTGGCATTTCTGTAGTGAGGAGAGCCTGTTTAATATTACAGGCTGTGTGCCTCCAGAAGCACAAGCTGGCAACATTTTTGGGCATTACAAGGACAGACTAAATGTACTGGGCACTACAATGGCAGATTTGCATTTTTCACTCAACAACATCCATTGCTGCTTGTTGTTGGAAAACACCCATGGAGTGAAAATCATCACTACACCTGTAGATAAATTCCTAGATGTGTGTAATTTCCTAAATGGGGTCACTTGAGGGGGATTCTGCTCTTCAGGCACTTAGGACCTCTGTATATGGATTCTACAAATGATTGTACGAAAATTTGTAGACGAGTCAAATATTGCTCCTTTCCTCCTGAGTCTCGCCGTGTGGCTAAGCAGTACTGTACAGCCACACATGGGGTATTGCCACGTTTAGCAGAAACAGTGTGACAAATTTTGGTGCCCTTTTTACCCATTTTTCTGTGTGAAAATGTAAAATCTGGGACTACACCAAAATGTTTGTGGTAAAAATGTAATTATTTTTTCTTCACCGCCCAGTGTTATAAAAATCTGTGACATATCAATTGTATCAATATAATCACGGCACCCCTAGATTAATTCATTAAGAGGTGTACTTTGTAAAATGAGGTAAATTATGGAGGGTTCTACTGTTCTGGCACCTCAGGGCTCTGCCAATGTGACATGGCACCCACAAATCATAACAGCAAAATCTACGCAACATTATGGCGCTCCTTCCCTTCTGGGCTTTGCACTGTGCATCAAAAGTTGGTTTTGGCCACATATGTGCTATTAACTTACTCAGTAGCAATTACGAAATAAATTGTATTGTTCATTCTCTCTCATTACCCCTTTACATTTTAAAAACGTGGGGCCAAAGCAGCATTTTAGTGGAAAAAAATGTGAATTTTAATTTACTTAGCCCAATGTTATACAAGTCTGTGAATCACCTGAGGGTTAAAAATGCTCACTAATCTACTAGATTCATTCATTAAGAGGTGTAGTTGCCAAAATGTGGTCACTTGGGGGGGGTTCTGCTGTTTTGGCATGCCAGGGACTTTTCAGTTGGGCTGTGGCATACGCAATCTATTCCAGCCAAACTAGCACTCCTGAGACATGCACCTAACTGTAGTTTTCAACCACATATGGAGTATCTGCATACAAAGGAGAAATTGCACAACAAATTGTATGGGGTTAAAACAACATTTTTGTGGAAAAAATATGATTTTTTTACTTTCACAGCTTGATCTTATAACATTCTCTGAAGCACGTGGGGGTTCAATGTACTCACCACACATCAAAGTAAGTTCCTTGAGAGGTCTAGTTTCCAAAATATGGTCCCTTGTGGAGGGATTCCACTATTTAGACACATCAGGGGCTCTGCAAACTCGACATGGTGTATGCTAATGATTCCAGCCAATTTTGTGTTCCAAAAGTCAAATGGTACTCCGCCCTGTCGTGCGCCCAAACCATATTTTTTTTACCACATATTGAGTATTTCTGTACTCAGAAGAAATTGCACAACAAATTGTATTGTGCATTTAACCCTGTTACCCTTGCAAAACAGTAAAATTTGGAACTAAAGTAACATTTTTGTGGGAAAAAGTAAAACTTTAATTTTTTTCTTTCCACATTGCTTTTTTGTGAAGTAATGTCAAGCACTTTTGTCACGTTTGGGTATTTTCTATCACAAAGGCCTCTAAAAGTCACTTCAAATGTGATGTGGGCTCTAAAAAAATGGATGAAATTACAAAGCTTCTCCTATACTTTGCAATGTGAAAAACATAAAGCACACAAAAGGGCACACGGATGCCATTTGGGTGATGTATGCATTTTTCACAGACCCATAGCCTTCAGTTGGCTTTTGTCATCTGGGCTGACGAAAAAAAAACAGACATGTATCTGTGTGGTTCACACGGATACATGGTCCGTGTGAAACCACGGGCACGTATTGATCACCATCTACATAAATAATTGCCAGTTGTGTCTGTAACCCTATTCTGGCATGCACCGCGGCACTGTCAGTTGCACAGAAGCAGTTTGAACTGCAACAACTGTGTGTGCGCAAGTAGCGGTTACGTTACAGCTTTTCCCACACACGCAATGCAAGTATACACTGAACACAGACACACACATATGTCTTCACATACACACACAAACACACACACACACACACCTGGATACTCACCTGTCCCTAGCGATGCGGTCCCCAACACTGAAATCCCCAGCGCTGCTCCTGCTTCCAGCTCTTCAGTGCAGTGAATATTCAGTGAGTATAACGAGAGGCGGTCAGGAGTGGGAGGCAGCAGAGCCAAAGGCAGCAACGCTAGATACAGGTAAATATAGAAAATCTTTTTATTTAACAGACCCGTGTTTTGTCTGGGAGGAGGGAGGGAAAGAGAGAGATAGAGACAGAGAGAGAAAACACACACATATACACAGATGACATGTACACACAGTGTACAGCCATATACACATATAGCGCCCCTGAAGCCATCAGGGTGCTTCAAGGTTCTGCATCCCTACAAGGATGCAGGGCGTACCTACTAGGGCCCGGGAAGACCAGTGCCGGTAACACACAAACACTCCAGGTAATCCCAGTTCCAATGGATGGCCGCCTCGAGGTGGAGCCTGTCCAGTCCACTAGTTGACCAGGTGGGAGGGGCAGACTGAACAGTAGTCAGACAGTAGTAAGAGAGGAGTGAAGGTGGACGTGAGGAGACACACTGACACGGGGTTAACAGTAACCTGGTACCCAGGAGGGTAGTTGCCGGTGGAGTACTACCAGAACTACGCACCAACGGGGTACAGAACCCTAGGACAGGCATAAGCTCCAAGCAGGCCTGTTAACACCTGCACAGCGAGGGGACCATCAAGGACCTCGCTGACCCTATAAATCTGAGACTCAGTAGCAAAGAGAGAGCCAGGGACAGGACCAGAGACTCCATCCCCACAGGGTTCACGCTACTGTCATACGGACAGAAGTGGAAAGAAACACCACCAGACGGGGACCCCCAGTTGCTCTACGCCACGAGGACCCACTAACCAGAGACAGGTGCAGGGGAAGAAGGTACCAGATTAGTACACTGGCACTGGAACAAAGGGGACCTGAAGGTGAAACCAGCTGGCCTCGGGTGACCAGTTACCACCAGAAAGTGAGTAAAGAACCAGTTGCACTGACCCTTTTGCGTGGACTACCTTCTTCTGACACCCATCATTACACCTACCCTCTGGGCCTGGCCCTGCTTGTGAGGGCCTAACATCCAGGCTGCCATTAACACCAGCCCCAGTAGTGGACATTGTGCAGCGGCGCCTCTATCTACATAGCCGCAACACCACAAGTGGCGTCACGTATGAACACTAATCTAATCCCCTGTAAATATACCCCCTTTACAAAAAGGGCCCAGGGCACGGAACCGGGCAATGGCCACCAAAAGTGACATTCCCAAGATATACATTGCCTGGGACTGAGTACCCCATATTCCTGGGCGCAACACACACACACATGTACACACACGACATGTACACAGAGCATACAGCCATATACACACACATGTACACAGACGGCACGTACACGCAGTATACTGCCATATACACACATGTACACAGACGACACGTACACACAGCATACAGCTATATACACACATATGTACACAGACAACACATACACAGCATACAGCCTTATACGCACACATGTACACAGACGACACGTACACACAGCGTACAGCCATATACACACACATGTACACAGACGACATGTACACACAGCACAGCTAAAGAAACACAACACCAGATACCAATATACAGCACACAACAAGGAAGAGATAGTGCATAGGGGTGAAAGACGTCAAATAACGCAACACATACAATAAACAAATGCGGAACTGTCAGGTTTGGTGCAAGGAGGGGGGATCCACGGGACCGCGCACCGGATTCCCCCAAGGAGACCACCAGGAGCGAACCCCTATACAGGGGCTGTTTGGAAATCACCCCAGAGGGCCTAGATATGCAGCAGCCGGGACATGGGAGCATTGCGGGTTAGCGTCCGAGGATTTCCACACTGGATATGGAGGCTGGTCCCAGGGTAGGCGTGGACTGAGAAGAACCGGGTACAGGTGCCGACTGGAGTTGGCAAATGGAGTCCGGGGTTAGCGAAGGTGCAGTCAGGAGATACTGGGCGGAGTACAGTACGAGTACAGGCTGGAGGAAGATGACGGGATCCACAGCAGTCTGACACCAGGGATTCTCCTGGAAAGCCGGAGGACCGGACATGCACAGGCAGCAGTCGGGATCTGCGGGCAGAGACAGGGTTAATCCTGGGCACAAGACACAGAGGGACCTGAACACTAGCACAAGAGACACAGCTACTGGTACATGTTGAACAGGCACTGCCCATAGGGAAAAAGAAGTCTTATATACCCTGTACCTGTTATCAGCCATTTCCTGTTTCAGAGACGCTGGCCCTTTAAGAGAAGGGGAGAGAGCGCGCCCGCGCCCTAGTGTGCATGTGCGAGACCCGGGAGCCGGAGAAGCGTGTAGGGCGCAGGAGAGATGAGGCAGAGTCCTGGGCTGCAGCGAGACGCCGGGACCTCCGAGCGGGGGGCACGGAGGAGGGCGAGGGAGGAAAGTGGGAGCGGCTGCCGTGGTCAGGGTGCATGGGAACCGGGCCGGTGAGAGGGGAGCGGTGCCAGGATAAACGGTGCCGGGATAAGCGGTGCGGTGACGAGCGGCGTCGCGGCCCTGGAGGCATGACAGGAACGATGACATACAACAGATATGTTGGAAAGCGCAAACAGTGTGATACATGTCCACTGCTCCTGTTAGCACCACTAAGCATAGACAGATGTTCATTTCACTGCACTCCCGATGCAATAGCATCAGGCCTATTTCTAGTAGGTTATAATGGGTACATGTGGTATCCAGGAAACAAATGGATACAAGTATCGAAAACATGTATATGAAGGGGGCCTAAAACTCCTGAACCCACCTGTGTGGGGGACATGAAGACAACACCAAGATATCTTAATCAACTTCAGTGTGTTTGGATTTGCTGCCTCTGATCCCTCAGAAATCAGTGGTTTTGATCGATTTTCATGTAGTGAATATGGAGGCCTTCAGTCCTGCTGAAAAGTGGAAAGAATTATATTATCAATCTAGACCGTGTTCTGTGAGCTTAAATCATCAGCAGAGGCTTCACAAATCTGTATGCTAGTTTGCTGCAAAGCTTCTGTCTGGTGCTCAGCCTGTATAGCTCACACAGCATTGCTTGGCCTACAGTACATAAAATTGTTCCCATTTTTAGCTGAAGCCAGGAATAGGTATGTACAGCAAAACCATTTCTGAAAACACATGCACATCCAGTTGGGTCCCTGCGCTGCAAATGTGCCTGCCATTTAAAAAAAATGAATATTCACTGCTCTCCACACCTCTTGGTACTGAAGCCAGTGCTGAAAGGTGAACAGAAGTATAGGTCTGAGGAGAAATGAATATTAATTCTCTTTAATGTGATCACCCAGCCACCAGCTTACTGCATCTACTGGGCGATCACCTATGCCTGCTATTAAAGAGAATTAATATACACTGCTTCCTACTCCCATAATCCTGGGCGTGGAAGCAGTGAATGTGCCAGCAGCTGATGTTGATGTAAGTGGGTGCATATGGCAGTGATGTTATGCATTGTGCATGCTTATACTCTGAAGTCAGGTGCCGACATTAGAGGAGGACACCAAAAACAGGGGGATTGGAGGGATTACTGTTTGCAGTGTCATGGGACCATATATAGTAGGATATGGGACATATATATCAGAATGAGGACTATAATGGATGGGCAGAGAATGTGGACATATACCGGGATGTGCCCAGGATGTGGGCAAATGTACCAGGATGGGGACAAATATACCAAAATGGGGGACATATTTACTAGGATGGATAACAGTTACCAGGATCGGAAACATATTTTCCAGGATGGGGGACATATATACCAGAAAGTGGCCCAGGATGGGGGAGTGGGGCAACTTGTATGTTTTTAAAGGATTTAGAATGCTAGAATGGCCCATACATCTGACCACTCTGTGGGCAGGGCTGGGGCCAGGCCCAAACTTTGCATCGGGACCCATCAGACTCTAGTTATGCCACTGGGTAACAGGTTCGCTTTAGAAATAAATAATGTAAAAATGTATTATAGCACGATGTATTATGGCTTGATGTGTAATCGCACATGGCACAATGCATTATGGAACTTTTATTTCAGGGCAATCTCTTTCTTGGACAACGTTTGGCCTCTAACTAATACATATATGCATGAATTTAAGAAGTGTTGATTATTTAGCTTTTATTTTTTTGAAGAGTGGGCCAAATTCAGACTTGCTATGGGGCTCCATAATTTCTATATACACCCCTGCACCAATCTATAAGTTATCACATATATTGTGCATAGATGAACAGTTATCTTCTCTGGACCACTCCTTTAAAACATAAAGCATATAAAGATTATTCATAACGCAACATTCTTTCTGTACATACATTATTTATCTGTAGAGTTAGCTCCACAGCATTAGCACTGAAGAGCTCACTTTCGACTTGTAGACTCTGGCCTCTTTTTGTGATTTGCATCCTGTGTGAAACCATTTAGCCTTGAAGACCTGTCTGCACTCTTACGGGCTCTCCTTCCCATCACTGCTTGATCACTGCAGATTTAGGAGTCTAAACTTGATGTCAAGAGGCTAGGGCTGCTTCTCACTGGCTGAGAGATACTTTCCCACACTGTGCCCCTGCTTGGGTCTCAGTATGAACGTAAAACGAACTGTTCCCAAACTATGGCTTGGACAGGAGTTGTGATGCTAAGCATAAGGGGGGTAAAGGTTATAGTGGGCTAAATTGTAATATGTAATGTGAGAGTTTTGGGAGATTCATTATAGTTTTGCTCTGCTCTAATATCCAGTATTATTAAATTCCTCTCATTGTACAGTATATCTAAAAATAAAAAAACCTTACTGTTTATAAAAGTGATCCTGTCAGTCGATTCATGCTACCGAAACCATGGCAGCATGAATTAGAGCCTGGTTACTTGATTGCAGCAAGGTAGGGTTTTTCCTGAAACATCCAGCATTTCAGAGAAATCAGTTTGAGCAGCTGGCCGTGGATCACAGGGAGAGTCCTGACTATTTTGATGCCGCCCCGATTAGCTTCTATCCGCTCCAGATGACTGACAAGTCTCCCGATGTACACACATGGGATAGACCTGTCAATCACCTGGAGCAAACTCGAAAGCAGCCAGCCTGGGGCAGCATCAAGGATAGTCTCATCTCTCCTTCTGGTCCCAGCTCTCCAAACTGTGTTGTTCTCTGAAGCCTTATCAAATTTATACCTTAAATTCAAAATAAAGGGAGGAACCCAATTATCAAAAAAACCATAAAGAAATTCCTATATTAAAAATGTAAATTTTTATTAGTCATTTACATACAAAATGTATGTTGACCTGACATGTATTAATATTTGAGAGTGGTTACCCAGACAATTTAGGCTTGTGTCCTCTGGAATGAGAGTACCTTTTGGTCATCCTTAAAGGAACTATTGTGATTATGGTTCACCCTGATTGGGGAACTATCTGATTCCATATGTATTAACAAAACTGCATACCAGACTTTTTTAGGTTTTTTCGACCTGCACTGTTTTTTCACGTACACTTTTTGGTGATGGTGGTTTTATGGTTGGAGGGACAGTAAGGGACAGCCGCCGAGGAGCGGGGGCACCAAGTGTTAGGGTGTTTACACTCCGCTGGTAGGTAGGGGATACTCATAGGGCTAGGATAGGCCCCCCTTCCCCTGCCTATATCCTCAATATCGACATCTGGCGCACTTGTCTCCCAGTCACCCGCCCAACCACTTTTAAGTGGCTATTCCTCTTTTGACTGCACTGACAGTTTTTTAGTAAATGACTAATAAAAATTTACATTTTTAATATAGGAATTTCTTTATGGTTTTTTTGTTCTCTGAAGCCCCAGAGCATTTCAGAAAGAAATATACCAGGCTGCAATCATGTAGACAGGTTCGGATCAATGTTGCTTGTGCCTTCGGCTGTGTCCGCACTTTCCATTTCCACCTGCTTTTCAGCTGCTTTTCAGGTCCGTTTTGAACTGCAGCGTTTTCATGCCAAAAGGCATGCGTTTTGATTTTCCAGCAAAGTCTATGGAAAATGTGAATTTCTTGTCCGCACTTTGCGTTTCCAAATGCTGCGTTTAATTTGCATAATTTTGGGCAAAAAACATGCGTTCAAGGAAGCAGCATGTCAATTGTTTTTGCCATTTTGGCTGCGTTCTACACCCATTGAAATCAATGAGTTGTAGTAAATCGCTGCCAAAATGTTAAGCAGTTCGCTTGCATTGCATTATTATTGCGATCCACATGTTTTTATTTAACATAACAAAGGCAGGTCTTTTGTCTTTCTCTCTCTGTCGGTCGGTCGGTCTCTATCTCTATGTCTCTATCTCTCTCTCTGTCCATGTCTGTCTCTCCCTCCCACCCCCTCTCTCATACTCACGATCCACGATCACCGGCGCTGCGCAGTACGGCGTTCACATTATGGCGGCTTCTTCTCTTTTGAAAATGCCGGCTGCTCATGAATCCATCATGTATTCCCTGCTTCCTCCGCCCACCAGCGCCTATGATTGGTTGCAGTCTGACAGGCCCCCACGCTGAGTGACAGCTGCCTCACTGCAACCAATCACAGCCGCCGGTGGGCGTGTCTATATCGAGCAGTAAAAAAAATAAATAGATAAATGAAAAAAAAACAACGTGCGGTTCCCCCCCATTTGGATACCAGCCAGGGTAAAGCCACTCGGCTGAAGGCTGGTATTCTGAGGATGGGAAGATCCACGTTATGGGGAGCCCCCCAGCCTAACAATATCAGCCAGCAGCCTCATTTGCTGTTCATTAGATGTGACAGTCCCGGGACTTTACCGGCTCATCCCAAATTGCCCTGGTGTGGTGGCAAACGGGGTAATAAGGAGTTAATGGCAGCAGCTCATAGCTGCCACTAAGTCCTAGGTTCATCATGGCAGGCGTCTCCCCAAGATACCTTCCATGATGAACCTGTAAGTTAAAGTAAATAAACACACACATCCAAAAAATCCTTTATTTGGAATGAAAGACAAAAAAACACCCTCTTTCACCACTTTATTAATCCCTCAAAAACACCTCCAGGTACGACGTAATCCACGCAAGGTCCCACGACGCTTCCAGCTCTGCTACATCGGAAGCTGACAGGAGCGGCAGTAGAACACCGGCGCTCCTGTGAGCTCCATGCAGCAACTGAAGTGAGTCGCGCGATCAGCTGTGCTGTCACTGAGGTTACTCACGGCCACCGCTCTCCGGTGGAGGACTGCTGCTGTGGCCGCGAGTAACCTGAGTGAAAGCACAGCTGATCGCGTGGCTCACTGCAGTCACTCAGGGGATTTGCAATCACAGGTGAGTCCTTCACGTGCGACCACAAATCAAGCCGCGGCACACGCACAGAGCCGTGCGATCACAATGAAGTCGGATGAAGTTCGTTCATCCGAGTTCATTCTGATCGCGCGGCACTGTCTCGCAGCCAGCCATGACAGTGACAGTGCAGTCCCACTCGGCTCTGCTGCAAGTCTATGGGGATGCTGCAGAGCCGAGTGGGTGCGTACTGAGAAAAATGTGCGTTCTGGATGCTTTTCCCACTCTGTCTATGGCAGAGAAAGCATCCAGGACGTATGAATTCTCTCCAGGAATGTCCGCACTTTGCGTTCTGCCGAATGCGTCTCAGAACGCAGCTTTTTCGGCTGCGTTCTGAGACGCACACGCAGTGACTTACACGCTGCAGAATTGAACTGCAAAGTGCAGACACAGCCTTAAGCCTGCTTTACACGGTACGACCGATTGTGCGATTTCACAATCGATCGTACCCGCCCCCGTCCTTTTTGCGTCACGGGCAAATCGCTGCCCGTGTCGCACAAAGTCAGTAACCCCCGTCACACATACTTACCTCTCGTGCGACCTCGCTGTGGGCGGCGAACGTCCACTTCCTGGAGTGGGAGGGACGTTCGGCGTCACAGTGACGTCACACGGCCGCCGGCCAATCAGAGCGGAGGGGCGGAGATGAGCAGGATGTAAACATCCCGCCCACCTCCTTCCTTCCACATAGAGCCGGCGGCGGCCGCGGGAGGCAGGTGAGCTGCTCATCGTTCCCGTGGTGTCACACGGAGCAGCGTGTGCTACCACGGAAACGATGGTCAACTAAATTAAACGATTTTATGGAACCTAACGAGCAGTACCCGACTCACGATTTGTGAGCGATACTGCGTCGCTAGGAGGTGTCACACAGGCCGGCATCGCCAGCGATGCCGGATGTGCGTCACAAAAACCGTGACCCCGACGATCTATCGCACGATAGATTGCCTGGTGTAAAGCAGGCTTTAGGCTTCTGCCACACTCACGTGAAATTCACGCACGTGCCGAGAGACACGTATTTTCCCTGCGTGTTGCGTGCAGGTAAGTATGTGTCTCTGGTACGTGCGTGACATGTGTGTTCTATGTGTGCTATCCGCGATAGCACACGTAGAACCGGTAATTATTATACTCACCTGGTCCTTCCTGATGTCCGCGCTGCTGTCCGTGGTGCTGATCCTCGGTCTCCAGCCCTCCCGTCTCCCCGCTGCTGCTGCTGCCAGGCAGTGAAGTGAATATTCAATGAGAATAATGAGCAGCGGTCGGCAGCAAGAGGCAGCAGCGGCAGAGACAGGAGGGCTGGAGAAGGTGAGTTAATGTTTGTTTTTTTTTTCACTGACATGTGTGTTTTCTTCGGCGCGTGTCACACGGGACCGCATCCACACTACACCCGTGTGGTACAGGTGCGGGCCGTGTGACACCCGTGCTGCCGGTGAAAAAACGGACATGTCAGCGCTTTGAAAAACGCACACACGTACAAACGCACACGGACACACGTTCCGTGTGGCTTTACGTGTGTGTGCCTGCTACCATAGGGTAGCATTGCTGTACGTGTCTCCGTGCCGCCGGTACGTGTAAAAAATGACAAACACGTACCGGAGGCACGGATGTGTGGCGCTAGCCTTATACAGCATGAATTGTCTGACAGTTTCCATTTAAGCCTTTTTTACTATTGACTTGACGAACTTAAATTAAACAAAATTATAAGAAATATTTTTTTTTCCTGGCTGCTTTGCTTTCTTTACTGGATCCACTTAATTACTGCATGGTGGAAAGTGCTGAATTACACACCAAGCAAAGAGCTCTTTTATTAATTTAGTAACACTTGTGTAGAGGTGAGCAAACGCCAGGCCGACAGGGCTGCCCTCTTCTTCAACACACTGAACCTGTGTGTGTGTTCTGCCCCAGAATGGGGTGCATCGCTTACTTCAGGGGTGCTTCCACCTCCCCACAGCCGTTCACCATCGTAGGTATGGCAGAGCAACTCATCACACAATATGTTTACAAAAACATCAAGTGGTTTATTCGTTCTTCAACCTTCTGGACAAACATAGTCATTACAATCATGTTCTGCTGCAGCTGTTCTTTTGGGTACTTCTTGTGTCTAGCCCTCTCCCTGGGTAATTGTCTTCCAGCAGCCGAGTCTAAACTACTTTTCCCCATTTCTTGTCTCCGTGGCTTTGTGTGTTTGTGGCGCCCCTGAGGCTTCAGTTGCCACAGAGTATTGCACCTATCATTGGGTGTAATGCTTCCTGATGAGGTCAGTCCCGGTTTCACCACATTACACACTCAAATACATACCAGGTTGCCCTGTTCTCACTGGGGACTGGGCGAGGGTCGAGTAATAAAGGGGTCGCCGACAGAGAGGCATTTACAGGATGCCCTCAACAGGGGCTCCAGTCCCACTAGCTTAGAACCTGGGAGGGGGGAAGTGCAGCCAGCTGGGGGAGTCAGGAGCCAACACAACAGTCTAAAGTTCTCCAGCAGGAGAGGAAGGGAGCAGTCGCATCTCAGGGGTGCTCCGGTGGGAGGGAAGAGAAAGTTCACATGGTTGCCGTGGGGAGAGTGAACCTGCTCCCCTCGGAACTGATGCCACACAGGGCGGCAGGACCCTAGGGAAGATCATACTTCACGTTGGTTTTCCAGAATCTGCCTGGACGGGGAAAGTTTCAAGCTTCCCTAACCACACAGCGCCCGACAGCACAGTGCTATTTAGGATCCGGGGTCTGGCATGAAGCCGGACCCCACATCGGAATCGCAGCACCTGCAGATAGGGACAAGAGTACATCTCGTGAAACCCAGGGTCCCCTCATAGCTTCAAGCCAGAGGATCTACAGACAGGCGTTACAAGGAGAAACCCACCGAACATCAAACCGGACTGATCTCTAAAGGGATTCGGGTTCGACGGAGCCCATCATAACAAGTGATTGGTATTACCTGGGTGAGTGGTATCGTACAAAAGTGAGTAAACAACCTGGAACCGCAGCCATAGACTCTGACTCTTTATTAACCGTACTGCCGCTCTAATCCGCCATCACTACTCCCCTCATCATCCTCCCCTGGGCCTCCTCTACCTGTGGAAAGTGATACCATCCTTGGCTGCTACTACCATCTGCCCTGGAGGACAGCGACTTCAGAGGCGGCCCATTCCCTGGCCGCATACCACAGGTTGCGTTAAGACATTCACCTCACTACTACCCCCATCATCTTTCCCCAGCCATCTTCTGTACGCCTCGGGGCTATGCCGCCCGTGACAATGACAGTCGATGGCCCGGTGACGAGTAAATTAAATGCACCTGCCCCGTGGGGTGCTACATATCCATTCACTGCCTTGGACGGCTATAATATGTTTATCATTAGGTGAGCCGTAGGCTCCGAACAAAACGTAGGATAGCTCCCAGTTCCTTGACAGGTCCAAGTTACCAACCCGTCCGCACACCTGGAACCTTTCTGTAGAGCTAACTCTATTCCTGGCCTGCATCAGCAACCAACCCTCTGCTCTCTGACACTCCTCTCATCCTGGCTCTCAGTTCCTCGGCAACAGGAAGTATCTATATCCTGTACATACTAAATCCTTAGCTTACTCTAATACCTATCTGCTAACATTCCTACTTAACATTCCTATGCTTCACATTACACGGTTAACGCATTAGTAACACATTACAGGTTATACTTTACATTACTTTAAAACACACAGTAATAATAAAATGCAATAAAACACTTTAAACTGTCGGTCACCAAATGGCACCAACCACTGTATTGCTCTAGCTCTGCTACATTGATGTAATCTAATCTACTAAAAAGACTGATGGCACATTCTATGTTTCTAATACGAACAGGTGCAAACTGAATATGAAACATAGTAACAAAAAGGAGACAGTTGCACACTGCAGTGCTCTTATACAGTGCCTACAAGTAGTATTCAACCCCCTGCAGATTTAGCTGGTTTACACATTCGGAATTATAATAATAGTAATAATAATCTTTATTTCTATAGCGCCAACATATTCCGCAGCGCTTTACAATTCAGGAGGCTCATATACATATACATATCATATACATAAACATATACAAACAAGTAACAATTATAAATGACAAATGAAAAATGGCAACCCTGCTCGTGAGAGCTTACAATCTACAATGAGATGGGGGGAGGGGCAAGGTACAAGTGCTTATTTACAATGACAAGCTCAGATCAGCCTGGAAGTGTGAAATGCACTGCAGCAAAAAAGAATGTTATTTCTTTTTTTATTTTTTTTTTAAATTGTGAAAAGTTTATTCAGAGGGTCATTTATTATTCAACCCCTCAAACCACAAGAATTCTGTTTGGTTCCCCTAAAGTATTAAGAAGTATTTCAGGCACAAAGAACAATGAGCTTCACATATTTGGATTAATTATCTCTTTTTTCAGCCTTTTCTGACTAATTAAGACCCTCCCCAAACTTGTGAACAGGCTGGCATGGAGTACAAAACCCTTTCCAAGGAGTTGGGCCTACCTGTCTCCACTGTTGGGAGCATCATCCGGAAGTGGAAGGCTTATGGAACTACTGTTAGCCTTCCACGGCCTGGACAGCCTTTGAAAGTTTCCACCCGTGCCGAGGCCAGGCTTGTCCGAAGAGTCAAGGCTAACCCAAGGACAACAAGGAAGGAGCTCCGGGAAGATCTCATGGCAGTGGGGACATTGGTTTCAGTCAATACCATAAGTAACGTACTCCACCGCAATGGTCTCCGTTCCAGACGAGCCCGTAAGGTACCTTTACTTTCAAAGCGTCATGTCAAGGCTCGTCTACAGTTTGCTCATGATCACTTGGAGGACTCTGAGACAGACTGGTTCAATGTTCTCTGGTCTGATGAGACCAAGATCGAGATCTTTGGTGCCAACCACACACGTGACGTTTGCAGACTGGATGGCACTGCATACGACCCCAAGAATACCATCCCTACAGTCAAGCATAGTGGTGGCAGCATCATGCTGTGGGGCTGTTTCTCAGCCAAGGGGCCTGGCCATCTGGTCCGCATCCATGGGAAGATGGATAGCACGGCCTACCTGGAGATTTTGGCCAAGAACCTCCGCTCCTCCATCAAGGATCTTAAGATGGGTCCTCATTTCATCTTCCAACAAGACAACGACCCAAAGCACATAGCCAAGAAAACCAAGGCCTGGTTCAAGAGGGAAAAAATCAAGGTGTTGCAGTGGCCTAGTCAGTCTCCTGACCTTAACCCAATTGAAAACTTGTGGAAGGAGCTCAAGATTAAAGTCCACATGAGACACCCAAAGAACCTAGATAACTTGGAGAAGATCTGCATGGAGGAGTGGGCCAAGATAACTCCAGAGACCTGTGCCGGCCTGATCAGGTCTTATAAAAGACGATTTTTAGCTGTAATTGCAAACAAGGGTTATTCCACAAAATATTAAACCTAGGGGTTGAATAATAATTGACCCACACTTTTATGTTGAAAATTTATTAAAATTTAACTGAGCAACATAACTTGTTGGTTTGTAAGATTTATGCATCTGTTAATAAATCCTGCTCTTGTTTGAAGTTTGCAGGCTCTAACTTATTTGCATCTTATCAAACCTGCTAAATCTGCAGGGGGTTGAATACTACTTGTAGGCACTGTATATGGAACAATGAATATGGAAATATAGACATGTATTACTACTATGAACAAAACATGTAAAAATTGAAGCCCTACTCCACAAATAAGCCCTTGTCGCGGTTCAATAATGAAGTGTCCATGCAGCTAAAAAAGTTAAAGAATACTGCAGGACACTTCATTATAGAAAGCAGACAACCCCAAAAGAGAGAAGACAGAAGACCCCGCGATCATACTCACCAGATGCCAAACAGAAGTGTGACGCCCTGGCAAAACCAGGTAGTCACACACTTTAGTCCCCCGCATAACACCGTCCCACAAAGGGTTACACACAGCTGACAAAATCCTAGTCACCTCCCCCAGGGTAGGACAGGCACACCAGTGGGCCGGACCAGGCGGATGAGAAACACCCACCTAGGGGTCTGGAGAACACGGGGCGGGAAAAACAGTAGTTGAAGTTGAAGTCAGAAGTCGAAAGTTGTAGTTCAAGTGGAGTGGAGTAGTTGGGAAGAGTGGAAGTTCAAGCGCAAGCCAGAGTGGAAAGTCGTCGGGGTTGGAGCCCGGCGTGTGTGGCTAGGTGGCAGACGGTGGTCTGTGTCAAACAGGAGACGGGAAGATAGCTGCCGGGGATCTGAGGTGGACCGGGGCAGGGTTGGAGCCCGCCGGTACCGATACCGGAGAACCGACCTAGAAACCGTGTACAGAGGGGGAACTTGGACCCTGAAGCCAGGACCGGAACCAACAGCCTTGCTAATTAACCAATTCAGGGCAGGATTATAGGTCCTGTCCCAACCAAAGTCCCAAAAGCAGACCACAGCCCACCGCGGGGGATAGGGCCTCCGCCAGGGCCCGGTAGAGCCCAAGGGCCAGCGTCAGCGGGCAAGGCTCCCACCCGTAGTTCTGGGAGCGGGCTTCCGTGTTCCATACCGGAGAGCCCAAAGAGAACTCACAGTAGTGCAGAGGAAAATGACACAGATCATCAGCCCGGGTGGGGGACCCGAATGCACCCGGCTGCGGCGGTCGGCCACCACCACCTTGGTTTACCACTGGACTCCTCTGATTTATTCAATCATGAGTAAACTAACAACCCCCCCCCCCGGTCTGACCGGGTGCGCCAGCCCCTGCAATCACCACCCTCAACACAGAGACACTGGGTTCCGGGGCAACCATCCCTACCCACAGAGGTGTTAACAACCAGCTGCCATCCCATCGCCCCCGGGTGCCCCACAACAGCAGCAGTGGTGCCACACTTCACCACACACCGTGGGTGGCGTCACAGACAGTTTACAGCAGCAAATCCCATACAAATACATCCCCTTTTATTTGGAGTGTCCGCGTGACCCCCGGGTCTGGAAGAATCTCTCGAGCCATACGGTGGATCCAGATCCGAGCAGCCTGGCTGCTGGCATGGAGGCGGCACAGGAGCACCTGCAGCGGCACGCACCAGGGACCTACAGTGGAACGCACATCCACACACATCAGATCGCACACTCACGCACATCAGATCACACACACAATCACACATCAGATCACACACACTCACCACATCCGGTGATACTGATTACGTCTGGCTGGCAGAGGAACCTGGGACGCAGTGCAGTGGAGCACAAGGACCTGTGGTGGAATGCATGGGAGTATCTGCAGTGTAATACATCAATGCATTCCACCACAGGTTATCTATGCGTTCCACTGCAGGTCTTCGCGCTCCACTGCACTGCGTCCCAGGTTCCTCTGCTGGCCGGAAGCAATAGGTGTCACCAGATGTTGTGTGTGCGATCTGATGCGTGATTGTGTGTGTGCGATCTGATGTGTGTGTATATGAGTGTGAGGTGCAATCTGATGTGTGTGAGTGTCGGCCAGAAGCAGGCGAAGACTGCTGTGGAGAATACTTGCTGGGAGAGCCCGCCGAAGATTGCAGGAGGACCTGGGAGCGAGATGCCCGGGGTCTGGTAAGTATGATTCTCCTGGGAAGAAGGGTCTGGTTTTTTGAGGGGGTAAACTTTCCCCCAACAATAAGCCCTACCCCGAAAAAAAGCTCTAGCACATTTTTCAAAACAAAAAGTGATTATTAAGGCCGGTTTCACACATCCGGCTTTTCACCGGTTTGCCGGATCCGGCCCTCTCCCATACAGTGACTACAGTACAGTGACAGCGCAACAAGCGCCGGTCACATGCTGTCATGTGACCAGTGCATGTGACCCGGAAGTTACAGCTCTGTCACTGTACTGTATTGTCTGTACGGGAGAGCGCCGGATCCGGCAATCCAGCGAAAAGCCGGATGTGTGAAACCGGCCTAAGAGTCTCATTTTCGGAAAAACACGGTATTATATATCTACATCACTGCTGCCTCCGACGTCCTATACCCAAGCCATTATGGTATAT
This sequence comes from Anomaloglossus baeobatrachus, assembly GCF_048569485.1. Lineage (NCBI taxonomy): Eukaryota > Metazoa > Chordata > Amphibia > Anura > Aromobatidae > Anomaloglossus > Anomaloglossus baeobatrachus. The sequence goes on from NC_134354.1 coordinate 226,655,543, forward strand.
GTAGACTGCTGCTGTGTATATACAGTACAGACCAAAAGTTTGGACACACCTTCTCATTCAATTAGTTTTCTTTATTTTCATGACTCTGAAAATTGTAGATTCACATTGAAGGCATCAAAACTATGAATTAAAACATGTAGAATGAAATACTTAAAAAAAAGTGTGAAACAACTGAAAATATGTCTTATATTCTAGGTTCTTCAAAGTAGCCACCTTTTGCTTTGATTACTGCTTTGCACACTCTTGGCATTCTCTTGATGAGCTTCAAGAGTTAGTCACCGGAAATGGTTTTCCAACAGTCTTGAAGGAGTTCCCAGAGATGCTTAGCACTTGTTGGCACTTTTTCCTTCATCCTGCGGTCCAGCTCACCCCAAACCATCTCGATTGGGTTCAGGTCTGGTGACTGTGGAAGCCAGGTCATCTGACGTAGCACCCCATCACTCTCCTTTTTAGTCAAATAGCCCTTACACAGCCTGGAGATGTGTTTGGGGTCATTGTCCTGTTGAAAAATAAATGATGGTCCAACTAAACGCAAACCGGATGGAATAGCACGCCGCTGCAAGATGCTCTGGTAGGCATGCTGGTTCTCTATGCCTTCAATTTTGAATAAATCCCCAACAGTGTCACCAGCAAAGCACCCCCACACCATCACAGCTCCTCCTCCATGTTTCACGGTAGGAACCAGTCATGTAGAGTCCATCAGTTCACCTTTTCTACAAAGATCCAAAGATCTCAAATTTGGACTCATCAGATCAAAGCACAGATTTCCACTGGTCTAATGTCCACTCCTTGTGTTCTTTAGCCCAAACAAGTCTCTTCTGCTTGTTGCCTGTCCTTAGCAGTGGTTTCCTAGAAGCTATGTTACCATGAAGGCATGCTGCACAAAGTCTCCTCTTAACAGTTGTTCTAGAGATGAGAAGGTGTGTCCAAACTTTTGGTCTGTGCTATATATATATATATATATATATATATATATATATATATATATATATTATATATATATATATATATATATATATATATATATGTCTCAAGACCACTTCTGCCGCTGTTGTATGTATCCAGAGGAGACCATTGCTGGCTCTTTTGTATATATCTAGAGCTTCTTTCTGCGTTCTCAATGACTTCCTAATAAATGAGAAATACAACAGGGAACTCCAGTTCCATGGCAGTAAGGCCAATAATATCCTTTTTAAGAAAACACAGCAGTATTTTAATAATGACATGCTTGTCGTAGGAGCACTGTTTATCTTGTTTCAGATCAGTATTATATGAGGGTGACCAACATAAATTGAGTAGTCACAGAACTAATGCGCAAAAGCCGTTATGGTACAAATCTGTTTAGTTATACTCTTATTGACGTGGATCTGTCATCAGCTGTAAATATTTTATGCCTTGCTACGCGAGCAGGGTCCAAGGAAGCCCCGTTCTCCCGGGAAAAGCCATATCTCTGAAATGCCTATGTCCACCAAGCATTTCATATACTCTACAGAAATGTGTAGAGAAAGTCTCAGGCTTCAGCAGTGACTGCTCTGTTTATTATCCTGTAGTATAATCATTTTTTACCTTTTTTTTTTTTATTTTTTCATTTTTCCTAAACTCGGCCTTCTTTGAGTCATGGAATTATATAAAGAAAAGTTGCCTTTTATTGCTAGATTTCCAACATGTAAATCTTAATTCATCATTCATCTCCTGTTATGAGGAGACATTTGCTCATTTTAACAGTATTTTATATGCACCATATTCTCTATAAGAGGTGTGCAATTTGTTGTCTTTTTTTCTCTGTTTCCAAAATGCACCTTTTACCAAATGTAGCATTTTTTATTGCATCTCACTCCGGTTTCTGCCTGGAGTAAGATTTCTGGCACTATTTATAATTTTGCACCTTTTTAGACAAACGTGCTACTTTTTATAGGTTTTGTAACGTTTTCATTAAAAATTCACATAATCAGTTAAGACAAAAATAAAGTATTTTTGTTTTTGTGTTTTGAAGAATTTGGCACAAAAAAGGCAGCAAATGTGACAAGACAAAAAAAGAAAAGTGACTTCAATAAATTGTAAATAAATGATGAATTAGGGGCCATACTGTTGACATTGTAAAAGGTTTGCAGGAATTCCCTGCTGAATGTGGAGCAAATGATGGTAATAGGCTAAAGGTGCCTGTAATGCAGATATTATTCACACATGGCACCTTTCCGATAAGGTTGACACTTTGATAACAAATTCGGATGACAAGCACTGGATGCATGGCATTTACATGACTTGCAGATTGAGCTCAGGTGCAGAAAAATAAGGAATTTTTCATTAATTACATTTTTGTTTTGTCATCTCATAAACGGCATGTCACCAGCTGAGGCCGACCGGAAACAAATAAAATGGACAGCAGCAGCTATCCGGAGTAGTTTACTATGTGATTCTTTTAAGTGGACTAAGAGAAATAGCTTTGCAAAGATGCATGGTAAAAATGTCTATCTTACGTTTGTGTGGCGCCCTGGACAAGCCAGGGGCCACAGAGCACAACACCCACACTCCCGGTCAGGCACACCGAGGTCAGACACAAACCCTTGTTGCCTTCCTCCAGGGGCTGATGTCCACACCAGGGGGGTGGGCCAGGCGGTTGGCCCCGCCCACCGAGGAGTTCACAGTCCTGGAGGCGGGAAAAGTAAGGCAGATTAGTTTTGGAGGTAAAAGTGGAAGGAAGGAAAGTGGTAGTGGAGCAATTAACTGACAGCGTCCGGGTGTGTGGCCCGGGCGGGACAGCAAGGTTGGCAGACGGTGGTGACCGTCTGCAGGAGTGGCCTATCGGAGTCTACTGTAAGGACCGTGGACGGGCGGTGGCCCGGCGGTACCGGACCGGTATACAAAGAGAAGTCAGCACCATCTGGCAGGGGCTTACGGACCCCGGCAAGGCTAGGAGTCGCCGTGAATTTGCCAAATTCGTTAGCGAAGGGAACCTCCTGGGTTTCCCAGCAGCCAAGTCCCGACAGAGGGAAACACAGCCACCGCCAAGGCTACTGTTCCCAGGGCCAGAGCCTGCGGGCAAAAGGGGCTCCTCCGGCCCACATCCAAGCCGGGGAGCGGGTTACCGGTGGGAACCCATTGGAACCGTTTACAGTACGTAGGTGCAGGGAAAGGCAGTCACCACCAACCTCCCGGGAGAAAAAACACCGCAGCCGTCTGTGGGACCCGTCCATCCAGCCGTGTATTTTACCGAGAACTGTGTTCTCATCATTGGCTGAGTGAGTACCACCGTGCCGTGCGGCACAGCGCTGCCCCCGCGACCCTGCACCTCACCAGGCCCCATAACCCGCCTGCCATCTACTCCTACCCGGGGCCCCGGGCCCTATCACCGGGCCCCGGGACAACCAACCCCCTACCCACGGAGGGGAGAACTAAAAACAAAGCTGCTCCCTGTCACCGCTCCCGGGATCCCCGTCCAGAGCAGCGGTGGTGTCACCAATATCACCACAACCGTGGGTGGCGTCACGGACAATACTCAAATCCCCCACAATCAAATCCCCACCCTTTTCACTCACGGGCGAGGAGCGCCGCTCGAGTCCCCGGGATCCGGCCCACCGCTCGAGCCACCACCGAGCAGCGGCAGCCGCAGCAGCAGCAGCGGCCGGACCCGAGCAGTGGGAGAGCGCAGCGTCCCCTCCTCCGCCCGCGACAACTTGGCGTCACGAACAGGATCCTACCGTTCTACAAACTGGTGGAAGTGCGCCTTGTGTGACCGCCGGAGGTGTCCGGCCGAAAAATTTGGGAAGCCGCCATCTTGGGCGCGAAAAATTCCCGGTCGAGCGTCTCCTCGAGTAGTGGAGGCGCGAAGGCCAAAACCCCGTCCCTGTAGAGGAGGAGCCGGAAAGAGACTAAGGGGGACGAAATGGCGACTGGTCGCATGTGAGCGCGGCTATAAAAGCGGGGACGCCAGGACTCTGCGGCAATACTGGGTTCCTGGAAGACCTCATTGCCAAGATGCACAGTCCGACTACCGACGATGATGCTCCCGCGCCCGGCACGGCGATGTGGCTGAGAGACCGGACCGCCCCGCTGAGTAACCGTCTGCAAGCCCACATGCAGCTCCTCCTGGAGGAGTGGGAGACTGACATGGCGGACGTGGTGGCTGCTATGCGGAGACGCGAGGTGGAAGAGGATTTGGAGGAGCGGGTAAGGGACCCACGCCCCTGTATTCCTGAGGGATCGGCCACTGCGGCTGAGGAGCCCGGCCTGCACCCGCTCACCCTGCCTCCCTCCCCGCTACCCGTGTTAGCTGCTGCCGCCCCGCGACTAGGCCCGCTACCTGTCCAACCGGTAGCGATACCCTGCCAACCCGCCCCGGTGGACCAGCCAGCTGCAGACGCTCAGGACCCCCCTGAACCGCTCCTGTGGGAGCTGCTGGGACCGCGGCCCTTTAACGAAAATGTGGCAGAAGTCCCTGCAGTGATTGCGCCAGACCCCGAGTCCGGGACCGTGGCATAGATGAAGGCCCAAGTGATTGAGTTCCACCGACGCCAGCAAAGTCAGATATACCGCATGATGGAGCAGTGGACCAGTGAAGTGGAAACGCTGGTTGCAACTTCCCCAATGTATGGGAAGGGAGCAGATGTGACGGAGCCGATGGGTAGCCCACGTCCTCATGTCCTACCAGGACCGGCCACTGCAGCTGGGGGGCCCGGCCCTGTCTCGGCCCTCGTATCATCCTTGCCATTATTCCTGGGGCGCCTCAGCGTTGACCAACCTGACCTACTGCCCCACGCTACCGCGGAAGAATCTGATGTGCTGTATACTGGAAGCCAGGAGGCTGCGGCAGCTGGCGGCAACCTGCCTGATGCAGAGACAAGTGATAGTGACTCCAGTGACTCCAGCTCTGGTGCTGAGCCCACCCCTGAAAGTGAGGCGGCAAGTGAGCGTCTCCGCTACGTGGGAGAACCGGTCGTTTATTACACCCCGTGCAATGGTGGGAACGGATACCGGGCACCCCTCTCACAGCAGGCCTGTCACTGCATGTTTGATATGTTGGTGGCAGAGGATAAGGCCACCTCCACCGATGAATCGGAGTGATGGCAGCGGAGTCCCGTTGCAGTTGTCCCCGTTGGGACCACCAGAGTACCGTTTAAAAGAATGATAAGTAAATGATTAACCGAAGAGTCACCTGATTGTCAGCTTGATTGCACCGGGTCGTTGCCGGCAACTGGTCCCCGTTGGGATCCATTTACCATATGCGTAGAAACTACTACGAACAAGCCCGAGAACTAGCAGGGCAACCACAAACTTGTGGCATGTAAATAAAAATGTTTTATGGCTTTTACCGTTACCGCCTCCAGAGAGGCAGATTGGAGGAAGGGCCCGCAGTGGAACAGGCTGGGGCCCAGCCACCACCGGAACCGGTGGCGATCCTCTGGGGGTTTCAGGGGTTCCCCATCGACGTGGGTCCCCTGAAAAGGACAGAACCCGCTCGGGCAACTTGTGCTGGACTGGGGTCAAGGGGTGCTGCCTGTTTGCTTAGGGGCAGCATCAGGGCCAGGTTGTTTGGGTGGGAGAGAGCAGAAACCGTAACCGTTTGCAACGTTAAAATAAGAGTACCTCCCGATGTGGGAAGATGTTATTATAATTGTAATGTGTTTTACCGTTATCTTTTTCAGTTGTGAAAATAAAACCGGTGATGGACGGGCAGCCCGCGGACGGTCTGCATTTTACTAAGGGGGAATGTGGCGCCCTGGACAAGCCAGGGGCCACAGAGCACAACACCCACACACCCCACAATCCCGGTCAGGCACACCGAGGTCAGACACAAACCCTTGTTGCCTTCCTCCAGGGGCTGATGTCCACACCAGGGGGGTGGGCCAGGCAGTTGGCCCCGCCCACCGAGGAGTTTACAGTCCTGGAGGCGGGAAAAGTAAGGCAGATTAGTTTTGGAGGTGAAAGTGGAAGGAAGGAAAGTGGTAGTGGAGCAACTAACTGACAGCGTCCGGGTGTGTGGCCCGGGCGGGACAGCAAGGTTGGCAGACGGTGGTGACCGTCTGAAGGAGTGGCCTATCAGAGTCTACCGTAAAGACCGTGGAAGGGCGGTGGCCCGGCGGTACCGGACCGGTACACAAAGAGAAGTCAGCACCATCTGGCAGGGGCTTACGGACCCCAGCAAGGCTAGGAGTCGCCGTGAATTTGCCAAATTCGTTAGCGAAGGGAACCTCCTGGGTTTCCCAGCAGCCAAGTCCCAACAGAAGGCAACAGTCCAACCGTGAGAGGGAAACACAGCCACCACAAAGGCTACCGTTCCCAGGGCCAGAGCCTGCGGGCAAAAGGGGCTTCTCCGGCCCACATCCAAGCCGGGGAGCGGGTTACCGGTGGGAACCCATTGGAGCCGTTTACAGTACGTAGGTGCAGGGAAAGGCAGCCACCACCAACCTGCCGGGAGAAACAACACCGCAGCCGTCTGTGGGACCCGTCCATCCAGCCGTGTGTTTTACCGAGAACTGTGTCCTCATCATTGGCTGAGTGAGTACCACCGTGCCGTGCGGCACAGCGCTGCCCCCGCGACCCTGCACCTCACCAGGCCCCATAACCCGCCTGCCATCTACTCCTACCCCATCACCGGGCCCCGGGACAACCAACCCCCTACCCACGGAGGGGAGAACTAACAACAAAGCTGCTCCCTGTCACCGCTCCCGGGATCCCCGTCCAGAGCAGCGGTGGTGTCACCAATATCACCACAACCGTGGGTGGCGTCACGGACAATACTCAAATCCCCCACAATCAAATCCCCACCCTTTTCACTCACGGGCGAGGAGCGCCGCTCGAGTCCCCGGGATCCGGCCCACTGCTCGAGCCACCACCAAGCAGCGGTAGCCGCAGCAGCAGCAGCGGCCGGACCCGAGCAGTGGGAGAGCGCAGCGTCCCTTTCCTCCGCCCGCGACATTTGCAGCAGAACACACTTGGACTGTAGATTGAAGATAATGAAAAACTAACTCCAGGGAAACTCCTTTATTTCTGTTTATTTAAATGCAAGTTACAGTATTTGGTTATTAGTAGTGATGAGCGAGCTCTAAAATGCTCATTATTTGAATCGACCAGGTCAGACGCTCGAACGGGTTTAATACAAGTAACGAGTATAATTAAAGTCATTGGGAAACTTGAGAATTTTTTTGGTAAACTACTCTTCCAAACTTTACATAAAAGTTCTGGGGTAATTTGCATAAAATTCATTAAACTCTATAAAAAAAGAAATCAAAAATGCATTTTTGTGAACAAAGCCTTAATAACTGGGCCATCTCTCACCATATTTCTCCATCGCCTATGACTACCGTAGATGGCATAATATAGGGGTAACTAAAGCTTTACCTGCCAAAAGTCACCGGTAAATGTAATTTCAACATTTTACTACCTTATCTGGGCATGTGGTGTGTGATGTGATCAGGCACATCCTGTTTAAATTTTGAAGGAGGGACTGTGAACCTCACAAAGCCTATGTGGACAATGCAAGAACTGCCAAAAATTAGAAGGAAGAGGTCCTCCTATATCCCCTGTATTAGGCTGTGTTCGCACTTTGCGTCGTTGTAGTTGCAGTTCTAAGGCTATGTCCGCACTTTGCTTTTTACCTGCTTTTTCGCTGCTTTTTCAACTGCAGCGTTTAATTGCAAAATGGATGTGTTCTGCTTTTCAAGCATAGTCTATGGGAATTTGGGTTTCTAAACCCCACTATGCAGTTCAAACTGCTGCCTTTTTGTGGCTGAAATTTGGGCAAAAACTCTGCTTTGCAGTTCAAAACGCAAATGGCAAAAACAATTGACATGTTACTTCTTTGAAAAGCAGAGTTTTTGCCCAAATTTCTGCCACAAAAAAGGCAGCATTTTGAACAGCAAAGTGTGCACAAGAAACCCAAATTCCCATAGACTATGCTTGAAAAGCAGAACACAACCATTTTGCAATTAAACGCTGCAGTCAGGGCTGTATTTTGCCTTCATGCTGCCCTAGGCACTTTAAGTGGTCGCGCCCCTTAGTGACAATGTAACACTATGAGTTTTCGCACATGACATCTGTTTAAGGCAGATCTACTCTGTAAAACACTTTAAAAAGTATAAATGAGAAATGAAGGGCACTAACCCCCCCCAATGGGGATCACCACGGGCACATCAAAACATAGCATGAGTATAAATATTCCCACCACACACCGTCCCCACTTATATACTGTGACTGTCACAATGCCCCTAATAAACTACACACTGCCCTCCCTTATAAATTATACCCACCACACCTTCCTCAATTATGAAATATGATCTGTACTGTCCTCACATCATGCTGCCCCCTCCTCACAGTGTCCCATGCATGCTGCCCCCTCCTCACAATGTCCCATGCATGCTGCCCCCTCCTCACAGTGTCCCATGCATGCTGCCCCCTCCTCACAATGTCCCATGCATGCTACCCCCTCCTCACAATGTCCCATGCATGCTGCCCCCTCCTCACAGTGTCCCATGCATGCTGCCCCCTCCTCACAGTGTCCCATGCATTCTGCCCCCTCCTCACTGTCCCATGCATGCTGCCCCCTCCTCACAGTGTCCAATGCATGCTGCTCCCTCCTCACAATGTCCCATGCATGCTGCTCCATCCTCACAGTGTCCCATGCATGCTGCTCCATCCTCACAGTGTCCCATGCATGCTGATCCCTCCTCACAGTGTCCCATGCATGCTGCTCCATCCTCACAGTGTCCCATGCATGCTGCTCCATCCTCACAGTGTCCCATGCATGCTGCTCCATCCTCACAGTGTCCCATGCATGCTGATCCCTCCTCACAGTGTCCCATGCATGCTGATCCCTCCTCACAGTGTCCCATGCATGCTGATCCCTCCTCACAATGTCCCATGCATGCTGCTCCATCCTCACAGTGTCCCGTGCATGCTGCTCCATCCTCACAGTGTCCCATGCATGCTGCTCCATCCTCACAGTGTCCCATGCATGCTGATCCCTCCTCACAGTGTCCCATGCATGCTGATCCCTCCTCACAGTGTCCCATGCATGCTGATCCCTCCTCACAATGTCCCATGCATGCTGCTCCATCCTCAGTGTCCCATGCATGCTGCTCCATCCTCACAGTGTCCCATGCATGCTGCCCCCTCCTCACAGTGTCCCATGCATGCTGCCCCCTCCTCACAGGGTCCCATGCATGCTGCCCCCTCCTCACAGGGTCCCATGCATGCTGCCCCCTCCTCACAGGGTCCCATGCATGCTGCTCCCTCCTCACAGTGTCCCATGCATGCTGCTCCCTCCTCACAATGTCCCATGCATGCTGCTCCATCCTCACAGTGTCCCATGCATGCTGCTCCATCCTCACAGTGTCCCATGCATGCTGCTCAATCCTCACAGTGTCCCATGCATGCTGATCCCTCCTCACAGTGTCCCATGCATGCTGATCCCTCCTCACAGTGTCCCATGCATGCTGCTCCATCCTCACAGTGTCCCATGCATGCTGCTCCATCCTCACAGTGTCCCATGCATGCTGATCCCTCCTCACAATGTCCCATGCATGCTGCTCCATCCTCACAGTGTCCCATGCATGCTGCTCCATCCTCACAGTGTCCCATGCATGCTGCCCCCTCCTTACAGTGTCCCATGCATGCTGCCCCCTCCTCACAGTGTCCCATGCATGCTGCCCCCTCCTCACAATGTCCCATGCATGCTGCCCCCTCCTCACAATGTCCCATGCATGCTGCCCCCTCCTCACAGTGTCCCATGCATGCTGCCCCCTCCTCACAGTGTCCCATGCATGCTGCCCCCTCCTCACAGTGTCCCATGCATGCTGCCCCCTCCTCACAGTGTCCCATGCATGCTGCCCCCTCCTCACAGTGTCCCATGCATGCTGCTCCCTCCTCACAATGTCCCATGCATGCTGATCCCTCCTCACAGTGTCCCATGCATGCTGCTCCATCCTCACAGTGTCCCATGCATGCTGCTCCATCCTCACAGTGTCCCATGCATGCTGATCTCTCCTCAGTGTCCCATGCATGCTGATCCCTCCTCACAGTGTCCCATGCATGCTGCTCCCTCCTCACAATGTCCCATGCATGCTGCTCCATCCTCACAGTGTCCCATGCATGCTGCTCCATCCTCACAGTGTCCCATGCATGCTGCTCCATCCTCACAGTGTCCCATGCATGCTGCTCCATCCTCACAGTGTCCCATGCATGCTGCTCCATCCTCACAGTGTCCCATGCATGCTGATCCCTCCACACAGTGTCCCATGCATGCTGATCCCTCCTCACAGTGTCCCATGCATGCTGATCCCTCCTCACAATGTCCCATGCATGCTGCTCCATCCTCACAGTGTCCCATGCATGCTGCTCCATCCTCACAGTGTCCCATGCATGCTGCCCCCTCCTCACAGTGTCCCATGCATGCTGCCCCCTCCTCACAGGGTCCCATGCATGCTGCTCCCTCCTCACAGTGTCCCATGCATGCTGCTCCCTCCTCACAATGTCCCATGCATGCTGCTCCATCCTCACAGTGTCCCATGCATGCTGCTCCATCCTCACAGTGTCCCATGCATGCTGCTCAATCCTCACAGTGTCCCATGCATGCTGATCCCTCCTCACAGTGTCCCATGCATGCTGATCCCTCCTCACAGTGTCCCATGCATGCTGCTCCATCCTCACAGTGTCCCATGCATGCTGCTCCATCCTCACAGTGTCCCATGCATGCTGATCCCTCCTCACAATGTCCCATGCATGCTGCTCCATCCTCACAGTGTCCCATGCATGCTGCTCCATCCTCACAGTGTCCCATGCATGCTGCCCTCTCCTCACAGTGTCCCATGCATGCTGCCCCTTCCTCACAGTGTCCCATGCATGCTGATCCCTCCTCACAATGTCCCATGCATGCTGCTCCATCCTCATAGTGTCCCATGCATGCTGCTCCATCCTCACAGTGTCCCATGCATGCTGCTCCATCCTCACAGTGTCCCATGCATGCTGATACCTCCTCACAGTGTCCCATGCATGCTGATCCCTCCTCACAGTGTCCCATGCATGCTGCTCCATCCTCACAGTGTCCCATGCATGCTGCTCCATCCTCACAGTGTCCCATGCATGCTGATCCCTCCTCACAGTGTCCCATGCATGCTGATCCCTCCTCACAGTGTCCCATGCATGCTGATCCCTCCTCACAATGTCCCATGCATCCTGCTCCATCCTCACAGTGTCCCATGCATGCTGCTCCCTCCTCACAGTGTCCCATGCATGCTGCCTCCTCCTCACAGGGTCCCATGCATGCTGCCCCCTCCTCACAGGGTCCCATGCATGCTGCCCCCTCCTCACAGGGTCCCATGCATGCTGCCCCCTCCTCACAGGGTCCCATGCATGCTGCCACCTCCTCACAGGGTCCCATGCATGCTGCCCCCTCCTCACAGTGTCCCATGCATGCTGCTCCCTCCTCACAATGTCCCATGCATGCTGCTCCATCCTCACAGTGTCCCATGCATGCTGCTCCATCCTCACAGTGTCCCATGCATGCTGCTCCATCCTCACAGTGTCCCATGCATGCTGCTCAATCCTCACAGTGTCCCATGCATGCTGCTCCCTCCTCACAATGTCCCATGCATGCTGCTCCATCCTCACAGTGTTCCATGCATGCTGCTCCATCCTCACAGTGTCCCATGCATGCTGCTCCCTCCTCACAGTGTCCCATGCATGCTGCTCCCTCCTCACAGTGTCCCATGCATGCTGCTCCCCCCTCACAGTGTCCCATGCATGCTGCTCCCTCCTCACAGTGTCCCATGCATGCTGATCCCTCCTCACAGTGTCCCATGCATGCTGCTCCCTCCTCACAATGTCCCATGCATGCTGCTCCCTCCTCACAATGTCCCATGCATGCTGCTCCCTCCTCACAGGGTCCCATGCATGCTGCTCCCTCCTCACAGGATCCCATGCATGCTGCTCCCTCCTCACAGGGTCCCATGCATGCTGCTCCCTCCTCACAGGGTCCCATGCATGCTGCCCCCTCCTCAGTGTCCCATGCATGCTGCCCCCTCCTCACAGTGTCCCATGCATGCTGCCCCCCTCCTCACAGCGTCCCATGCATGCTGCCCCCTCCTCACAGTGTCCCATGCATGCTGTCCCCTCCTCACAGTGTCCCATGCATGCTGCCCCCTCCTCACAGTGTCCCATGCATGCTGCCCCCTCCTCACAATGTCCCATGCATGCTGCCCCCTCCTCACAATGTCCCATGCATGCTGCCCCCTCCTCACAGTGTCCCATGCATGCTGCCCCCTCCTCACAATGTTCCATGCATGCTGCCCCCTCCTCAGTGTCCCATGCATGCTGCCCCTCTCCATGAGCTCCTAATGCTGCCTTACTCTTTTCCATAATGACACCTCCATGCTGCCCCGTTCATCATACTAAGACCACCACACTAACGCTTATGCTGAGACCCCCCCCCCCCACACACACACACTACCCCACTTTTGATATTGACTCCCCTACATTGCTCCACTCCATACTGAGCCCACACATGCTGCCCCTTCTCCATAATGAGCTCCCAATGCTGCCCCCCTCTTATTCTGAGTCCTTACACTCCCCCCATCGATTTTGTCATTGCACTATCCCTCAACCCTTGTCCTCTGTCTCTAGCATTGGCCCCTCTCTCCCATTCCCCCAGCAGCAGCCTCTCTCCCCCAGCATCAGCCTCTCTCTCCCCCAGCCTCCCCCAGCATCAGCCTCTCTCTCCCCCAGCCTCCCCCAGCATCAGCCTCTCTCTCCCCCAGCCTCCCCCAGCATCAGCCTCTCTCTCCCCCAGCCTCCCCCAGCATCAGCCTCTCTCTCCCCCAGCCTCCCCCAGCATCAGCCTCTCTCTCCCCCAGCCTCCCCCAGCATCAGCCTCTCTCTCCCCCAGCCTCAGCATCTCTCTCCCCCAACCTCAGCCTCTCTCTCCCCCAGCCTCCCCCAGCCTCAGCCTCTCTCTCCCCCAGCCTCCCCCAGCCTCAGCCTCTCTCTCCCCCAGCCTCCCCCAGCCTCAGCCTCTCTCTCCCCCAGCCTCCCCCAGCCTCAGCCTCTCTCCCCCAACCTCCCCCAGCCTCAGCCTCTCTCTCCCCCCAGCCTCAGCCTCTCTCTCCCCCCAGCCTCCCCCCCAGCCTCAGCCTCTCTCTCCCCCCAGCCTCAGCCTCTCCCCCCAGCCTCCCCCCCAGCCTCAGCCTCTCTCTCCCCCCAGCCTCCCCCCCAGCCTCAGCCTCTCTCTCCCCCCAACCTCCCCCCCAGCCTCCGCCTCTCTCTCCCCCCAGCCTCAGCCTCTCTCTCCCCCCAGCCTCCCCCCCAGCCTCAGCCTCTCTCTCCCCCCAGCCTCCCCCCCAGCCTCAGCCTCTCTCTCCCCCCAGCCTCCCCCCCAGCCTCAGCCTCTCTCTTTTCCCAGCCTCCCCCCAGCCTCTCTCTTTTCCCAGCCTCCCCCCAGCCTCTCTCTTTTCCCAGCCTCCCCCCAGCCTCTCTCTTTTAACAGCCTCCCCCCAGCCTCTCTCTTTTCCCAGCCTCCCCCCAGCCTCTCTCTTTTAACAGCCTCCCCCCAGCCTCTCTCTTTTCCCAGCCTCCCCCCAGCCTCTCTCTTTTCCCAGCCTCCCCCCAGCCTCTCTCTTTTAACAGCCTCCCCCCAGCCTCTCTCTTTTCCCAGCCTCCCCCCAGCCTCTCTCTTTTAACAGCCTCCCCCCAGCCTCTCTCTTTTCCCAGCCTCCCCCCAGCCTCTCTCTTTTCCCAGCCTCCCCCCAGCCTCTCTCTTTTCCCAGCCTCCCCCCAGCCTCTCTCTTTTCCCAGCCTCCCCCCCAGCCTCTCTCTTTTCCCAGCCTCCCCCCCAGCCTCTCTCTTTTCCCAGCCTCCCCCCAGCCTCTCTCTTTTCCCAGCTCCCCCCAGCCTCTCTCTTTTCCCAGCTCCCCCCAGCCAAAAAGAGGCATCGCAACGATCATCAACTAACCTGTAAGGTGCCCATACATTCTAGGCTCTGCCTTACGCATACCTGCTCCGGTGCCTGCTGCCCTGCTCTGCTGATTACCCTCTTCTGGCTGGCTCCAGCTCCAGTCGCGTCCTCCTCTGCGGCGTGTGTCGTCTGCAGCATTGGACGCTGCAGCACGGGGCAGTGAGCTGATTGGCGCGCCTGCGCGCCTCTGACCCGGAAGAGACAGAAGTGCGCCTTTCCTCTCCCTCTCACCCCCCCCCCCCCCCGAGAGCACAGCGAAGTGCAACGGAGGGAGTGGCGGGGGGCGGGGATGTAAAAAAAAAAAAAAATGTATATATATTTTTTTTTTTATTTTTTCTTTGCTGCCAGAAAGTGCCGCCCCCCCGCAACGTGCCGCCCTAGGCACGGGACCACGGGTGCCTAGTGGCAAATACGGCCCTGGCTGCAGTTGAAAAAGCAACAAAAAAGCAGGTAAAAAGCAAAGTGCGGACATAGTCTAAACGCATCCTCTGGCAGAAATTGCTTTTTCCAAAGTTGCTTTTGACCAGAAAATCGCGGTAAATATGCGTGCGTTTTTACCGCGTTTTAGCCGCGTTGTTAGCGCTTTTTGCCTGCGTTTCCATTGCATAAAGTTAGATGCGTTTTGATAACAAAGACACTACTAAATAAAGTTATGACATACAAACACTATGAAAAAAGGGGAAAAAAATGAAAAAAATATAAATATTTAAATCATAACGAAAATAGTTATATTTAATATAATTATAGCGGTTTTATACTATTTATCGCTATAATTCCAATAAATTAATATTTTTAATTCATTTAATTGTCGGACTATGTGTGTGTGTAAAGGGACATATCATTCCATTATTCTGATGTCAGAAACGTATGCGTTTATGTAGACCAAAACGCATGTTTTCTGCAGCCAAAAAGCATGTAAAACGCTGGAATTTTGATGTTGCTTGCTTTTTACAACTTCTCATTGACTTCAATGTTAGCAAAACTCAGCCCAAATGGCAAAAACAATTGACATGCTGCTTCTTTGAACGCAGAGTTTTTGCCCAAAATTATGCAAATTAAACGCAGCGTTTTGAACAGCAAAGTGCGCACAAGAAAACCACTTTTCCCATAGACTTTGCATGAAAATGCTGCAGTTCAAAACGCTGCAGAAAAGCAGCTGAAACGCAGGTGAAAACGCAAAGTGCGGACACAGCCTTAGACATATAGGAGGGCCTCATACACATTCTGTTGAAATTGTTAGGTAGTGGGATTCCTAGATTTGTAAAGCGTATGCACTACATGCAAGGGCTGCTAAAAATTTGAAGGTGGGACTCCAAGGGCTTTTGCGCACGTTGCGTAAATTCATGCATTTACGCTGCGTTTAGCACTGCAGTGTAAATGCATGCGACGTGCGTCCACTGCACAATCTATGTAGATTGTGCATAATCCATCCGCACGTTGCTTTTTTTTAACGCAGCGATTTGGATGCCAACATTTTTACCCAAATCCGTGAGAACAAAAAAAGCAACATGTCAATTAATTTGTGTGCTTTGGATGCTGCTCCCACTCTATCTATGGTGGGGGCAGCATCCCGAGTGTTGTCAAATCGCTGCAGAAATTTCAGCATTTACGTGCGCACAAAGCCCAATACACTTTGGAAACTATGTAGAGGAGAGCCTCAGAAAACCTTTTTTCCCATTAATTATGGAGTGGGATTCATAGGATGGTAAAGCGTATGCACTATGTACAAGGGCTGTCAAAAATTAGAAGAAGACACTACAATACACCCTGGAAGACACATAGAGTAGGAAAAACAACAAAATGAGGACTAAATATTCTCCACAATTTAAGATACTCACAGCAGGATAAAGCAGTGGTGAACTGCTCAGGCCAAAAAACTAATGCACTACCAAGAAGCAACCAGACTCCCAATAGATGGAGACATCACAGGTGTAAGAGGAGCAAATCACTCACACAACTCCCAAAGATGGAGAGGGTGATCACTAGATAATAGAATTACACACTAGTGGCTTGCATTGTGACGTCTCCATCTATTTGGGGGCCTGGTTGCATCTTGGTAGTGCATTAGTTTTTTGGCCTGAGCAGTTCACCACTGCATTATCCTGCTGTGAGTATCTTAACTTGTGGAGGATATTTAGTCCTCTTTTTGTTGTTTTTCTATATATAATTATTAGTGTAAGGACATACAATTATGAGGAACCGTGACGTGGTTTGTAGGTTACCGTTATTTTGGCCATAATATCGACTAATACCTCAGATATTTTGTAGATATTTTTCTGCACATAACATTTTATACAAGATGCAACCAGGCCCCTTTATGTTTGGTACTTGCATAATGGAGTTCCCGTCCCAATATGGTGCACCTAAGTACCGGGCAGCCCGCTTCATCGAATAGTACAGGCATGTAATAGGCTGCTGACTTGGATACTATGCACCTGTAAGGCTAGTTTCACACATCCAGCATTTCGCCGGATTGCCACATCCGGCACACTCCAGTACAGTGTTAATACTGTACAATGGCATCGCGGCAAGCTCCAGTCACATGCTCCGGTCACATTACAGCATATGACCGGAGGATGCCGCGATGCCATTGTACTGTATTACACTGTACTGGATTGTGCCAGAACCGGCAATCCGGCAAAATGCCGGATGTGTGAAACTAGCTTAAGTGTGAACGGCGCCCTATGCAAGCCACTAGTGTGCAATTTTATTATCTAGCGATCACCTCCTCCATGTTTGGGAATTGTGTGAGTGATTTCCTCCTTTTGTACCTATGATGTCTCCATCTATTGGGGGTCTGGTTGCATCTTTGTAGTGCATTAGTTTTTTGGCCTGAGCAGTTCACCACTGCTTTATCTTGCTCTGAGTATCTTAAATTGTGGAGGATATTTAGTCCTCTTTTTGTTGTTTTTCTATATATAATGATTAGTGTAAGGACATACAAATATGAGGAACCATGACGTGGTTTGTAGGTTACCGTTATTTTGGCCATAATATCAACTAATACCTCAGATAGTTTGTATATATTTTTTTTACACATAACATTTTATACAAGGTGCAGCCAGGCCCCTTTATGTTTGGTACTTGCGTAATGGAGTCCCCGTCCCTATATGGTGCACATAAGTACCGGGCAGCCTGCCTGATCGAATAGTATGGGCATGTAATGGGCTGCTGAGTAGGATACTATTCACCTATAAGTGTGAACGGAGCCCTATGCAAGCCACTAGTGTTCAATTTTTTTTTTATCTAGTGATCACCCCCTCCATATTTGGGAATTGTGTGAGTGATTTGCTCCTCTTGCACCTGTGATGTCTCCATCTATTGGGGGTCTGGTTGCATCTTGGTGGTGCATTAATTTTTTGGCCTGAGCAGTTCACAACAACACATAGAGTAGGGCCTCAGAAAACATTATTAACATTTGGACTTAATGGGACTTCTGTGGCCAACAACAAGGAGTTGCAGATTCAAAGACACTCAGGGCACAACTTGCACAACAAGGACCTTCAGGCATTCGACTCCGATTTCGCTCCAGCTAAGGTGGGCAGCAGTTCTTCCTGTGCCAGTTGAGGGCATCAGGCCAGTTCAAGACTGAAGTAGGGGTTTCAAAACATTTTGTTTATCTCCTTGGAGACCTTTGCCAACGAAAATTCATGAAGCATGTGAGGAGGGAAACATATCCAACCCATCCTGGGGAAAGACCACCACAAGCCCTTTTTCCATTTAATCACACAAGAGGTGCATTTGGGTCTTTCTCCCATTCAATAAATGCAGCTTTATTTTTCTTGTAAAAAAAGCAACAATAAGAGGATAATGTCCTCCAAAAATCAAGTATTACTCACAGCAAGTTGGGCTGCAGTGTGTACATCGCCCTGGCCAAAAACTGATGCTCTAGCAGGATACAGCTAAACCCCCACTAAGTGGAGACATCACAGGTGCAGGAGAAGCACATCACACACACACCTTCATGGAATGGAGGGGAGGTGACTGCTAGATGATAAAACTGCACACAAGTGGCTTGCATAGAGCGCTGTTCACATGCAGATGACACAGTCACAAACCCGCAGCCTATTAGGTAACGCCCTTCTATTAGATCAGGCGGGCTGCCAAGCCGTACTCCACTGTATATCATGCACGGACAGACACTCTACAATGCAAGGCCCAACAGAAAGGGGCCTGGCTGTATCCTGTACAAACAAAAAAATATGAGGTTTTTGTTGGTATTTATGGCCATAAAACGTAAGCCTACACCCTCGTCAAGGGACCTCATGTCTGTAGGTCCCTACACTAAATATAAAAAAAGCAACAATAAGAGGATAATGTCCTCCAAAAATCAAGTATTACTCACAGCAAGTTGGGCTGCAGTGTGTACATCGCCCTGGCCAAAAACTGATGCTCTAGCAGGATACAGCTAAACCCCCACTAAGTGGAGACATCACAGGTGCAGGAGAAGCACATCACACACACACCTTCATGGAATGGAGGGGAGGTGACTGCTAGATGATAAAACTGCACACAAGTGGCTTGCATAGAGCGCTGTTCACATGCAGATGACACAGTCACAAACCCGCAGCCTATTAGGTAACGCCCTTCTATTAGATCAGGCGGGCTGCCAAGCCGTACTCCACTGTATATCATGCACGGACAGACACTCTACAATGCAAGGCCCAACAGAAAGGGGCCTGGCTGTATCCTGTACAAACAAAAAAATATGAGGTTTTTGTTGGTATTTATGGCCATAAAACGTAAGCCTACACCCTCGTCAAGGGACCTCATGTCTGTAGGTCCCTACACTAAATATAAAAAAAGCAACAATAAGAGGATAATGTCCTCCAAAAATCAAGTATTACTCACAGCAAGTTGGGCTGCAGTGTGTACATCGCCCTGGCCAAAAACTGATGCTCTAGCAGGATACAGCTAAACCCCCACTAAGTGGAGACATCACAGGTGCAGGAGAAGCACATCACACACACACCTTCATGGAATGGAGGGGAGGTGACTGCTAGATGATAAAACTGCACACAAGTGGCTTGCATAGAGCGCTGTTCACATGCAGATGACACAGTCACAAACCCGCAGCCTATTAGGTAACGCCCTTCTATTAGATCAGGCGGGCTGCCAAGCCGTACTCCACTGTATATCATGCACGGACAGACACTCTACAATGCAAGGCCCAACAGAAAGGGGCCTGGCTGTATCCTGTACAAACAAAAAAATATGAGGTTTTTGTTGGTATTTATGGCCATAAAACGTAAGCCTACACCCTCGTCACCCTGTGTCATCTGCATGTGAACAGCGCTCTATGCAAGCCACTTGTGTGCAGTTTTATCATCTAGCAGTCACCTCCCCTCCATTCCATGAAGGTGTGTGTGTGATGTGCTTCTCCTGCACCTGTGATGTCTCCACTTAGTGGGGGTTTAGCTGTATCCTGCTAGAGCATCAGTTTTTGGCCAGGGCGATGTACACACTGCAGCCCAACTTGCTGTGAGTAATACTTGATTTTTGGAGGACATTATCCTCTTATTGTTGCTTTTTTTATATTTAGTGTAGGGACCTACAGACATGAGGTCCCTTGACGAGGGTGTAGGCTTACGTTTTATGGCCATAAATACCAACAAAAACCTCATATTTTTTTGTTTGTACAGGATACAGCCAGGCCCCTTTCTGTTGGGCCTTGCATTGTAGAGTGTCTGTCCGTGCATGATATACAGTGGAGTACGGCTTGGCAGCCCGCCTGATCTAATAGAAGGGCGTTACCTAATAGGCTGCGGGTTTGTGACTGTGTCATCTGCATGTGAACAGCGCTCTATGCAAGCCACTTGTGTGCAGTTTTATCATCTAGCAGTCACCTCCCCTCCATTCCATGAAGGTGTGTGTGTGATGTGCTTCTCCTGCACCTGTGATGTCTCCACTTAGTGGGGGTTTAGCTGTATCCTGCTAGAGCATCAGTTTTTGGCCAGGGCGATGTACACACTGCAGCCCAACTTGCTGTGAGTAATACTTTATTTTTCTTGTCCACAAAGTTGAGCCAACTCTCTCTGAGGCTCGCAGGCCATAATCACTTCTCCTTCCCTGCTTACTACCCAAAAAAGGGTATTAGGTTCATGGTTTCATCTTTTTTTTGTCCTCCTCCACCATATCAACATTTTCACCATGCGGCCCTTGCTCCAAATATTTAAAGGGCCATCAAGTGGCCCTCACACAAAAAATCATTTTCAGGGCTACATATTATATTTTCAAAAATAAAACTATAATGTTTGCAGGCATATATTTTGTAAGTAATTTAAAATGCGCATGCGTGCAATAAGAGACGGGTAAGGCTACTTTCACACATCAGTTTTTTGCAATCAGACACAATCCGGTTTGTGCCTGATGCAACGGATCCGTCTCCGATTGTGTAAAAACTGATGCGATGTATCCGGTAAAATAAACGGATCCGGTTTTTTTTTGTTTTTTTTTATGCTGAGAGAGAGACCCCATCATCTCCGCCCAAACGCCGGCACTATCGCCCCCATCATGACTGCACACGCAGGCACTATCGCCCCCATCATTCCCGCACAAACACCGGCACTATCGCAAGCATCATCACCGCACACGGAGGCACTACCGCACGCATCATCATTGCACACACAGGCACTACCGCACGCATCATCCCCACACTACCGCACGCATCATCACCATACACACTGGCACTACCCACCCATCACCGCACACACCCCGGCACTACCTCAGTGACGTCACCGCTGACAGCGCGATTCACTTCAGTTGCTGCGTGGAGCTCCGAGAAGCGGTGGTGTTCTACTGCCGCTCCTGTCAGCTTTATGTAGCAGAGCTGAAAACTCAGGAAGAGTGGTGAGGCTGGGGAATAGCGAGGGGAGAGGTGGATTAAGCAGGACGCAGAATTTAGGATAGATTGGAGGGGTGCAAGAGTGTTGTAAGGGAGGCCAGAGAGCAGGAGGTTGCAGTAGTCGAGGCGGGAGATGATGAGGGCATGCACTAATATTTGCTGATTCTTAGTTAAGGAAAGCACGGATCCGGGAGATATTTTTGAGTTGTAATCGGCATGAGTTGAAGAGGGCTTGGATGTGTGGCTTGAAGGATAGAGCAGAGTCGAGGGTTACTCCAAGGCAACATGCTTGTGAGACTGGGGAGAGTGAGCAACCATCAAGTTTGATGGAAAGGCTTGTTGGAGGATTTAGACCAGGGGTGGGCAATTAATTTTCCCATGGGGCCGCATGAGAAATTGGGATGGTTTTAGAGGGCCGGACTAATATAATTAACTCGGTTCTACATATATATATATATATATATATATATATATATATATATATATCATGCGGTGTGGAAGTAGAAAAAATATAGCACTCACCAGTTAGTTTTGCTGTGCAGGATCCTGTTTATTAAGCAGTGGAGGTTACATGTGCGGAGAGGGCTGGTGGGGAGAGGGAGTGAACGCCGTGGCAGACGACGGCCGTTTCGCACCTGTCCGGTGCTTCAGCTGAAACGGCCGTCGTGTGCCACGGCGTTCACTCCCTCTCCCCACCAGCCCTCTCCGCACATGTAACCTCCACTGTTTAATAAACAGGATCCTGCACAGCAAAACTAACTGGTGAGTGCTATATTTTTTCTACTTCCACACCGCATGATTTGCTATCTTTGGATATAAGCACCCCAGTGTTTGCCTCCAGCCTCTGAATATGAGACTTTTTCCTACATTGGATAGAATGGCTTGCTATATGCTAAGTAGTGCCCTGGAATCTCTCCTCCATTTCTGAATATATATATATATATATATATATATATATACACAAACACGCATATATACTGTGCGTGTATAATATATATACACATACACACAATGTATACATACACACACACAATCCCCATATACTACATCACTACACCCGCCACATACTACACCTGTAATATACATCAGTATACATTACACCTGTAATAAACTACACCTCTATATACTATACCACTATATATTACATCACTACACCCCTATATACACCTGTAATATGCTACATCACTATATACTACACCTGTAATAAACTGCAGCACATCACTATATACTACACCTGTGATAACCTACATCACTACACCCCTATATACTACACTTGTATTATACTACATCACTACACCCCTATATACTACACTTGTATTATACTACATCACTACACCCCTATATACTACACTTGTATTATACTACATCACTACACCCCTATATACTACACTTGTATTATACTACATCACTACACCCCTATATACTACACTTGTATTATACTACATCACTACACCCCTATATACTACACTTGTATTATACTACACTCCTATATACTACACCTGTATTATACTACACCACTACACCCCTATAAACACCTGTATTATACTACACCACTACACCTGTAATATACTACACCACTACACCCCATATACACCTGTAATATACTACACCACTACACCCTTATATACACCTGTAATATACTACACCACTACACCCCTATATACACCTGTATTATACTACACCCCTATATACACCTGTATAATACAGGTGTATATAGGGGTGTAGTGGTGTAGTATAATACAGGTGTATATAGGGATGTAGTATAATACAGGTGTATATAGGGGTGTAGTATAATACAGGTGTATATAGGGGTGTAGTGGTGTAGTATAATACAGGTGTATATAGGGGTGTAGTATAATACAGGTGTATATAGGGGTGTAGTATATTACAGGTGTATATAGGGGTGTAGTGGTGTAGTATAATACAGGTGTATATAGGGGTGTAGTATTATACTACACTCCTATATACACCTGTATTATACTACACGACTACACACCTATAAAACTACACCACTACACCCCCTCCATATACCACACCTGTAAAACTACATTCCCACTACACCCCAAATATTTGTCAAAAGTTACCCCTCTCCCCCAGCCCCCCGCCTGCCCGCCCCCATTGTCCCCGCATGTTACTAGTAACCACTCACCTCTCTTCCTATCGTTCCCGTCCTCAGACACCTCCGTACGAGCCCCCCGCTGAGCTGCTTCTCCTTCACATGGCCAGGCTGCGCCGACGCTGTATTCCTAGGAGCCCCCGCCGCTGCCTTTCTCCATACGGCCCCCGCCTCTGCAGCTTCTCCTGCCGGGCGGGAACTTTTCAAATGACACACGCACGCCGTACTGACGATATCAGGGCGCGCGTGTGTCACAGAGAAAAGTGTCGGGCAAGATACAGAGGAGAGATTCCTGCGTTCCGCTGCCTACACTGTGCAGAGCTTCAGGATCTGTCCTCTGTTTCCTACCCGACACGCAGCGTGTGATGAGGGTCAGGGCCGGCTCCAGGTTTTTGTGGGCCCCGGGCGGAAGAGTCCCAGTGGGCCCCATCAACACGCAGACACACATACGTACACATACATATTTAAAGACAAACTCACAAAAATACATATAGAACGGACACAATCTATACAGTCCTATATACACTGACATACATAGATACACATTATACATGCCTACAGTCACACAGCACTGCTGCATACATACAGGCACACATAGCTCTGCTACAGACACACATAGCTCTGCTACAGACACACATAGCTCTGCTACATACAGACACACATAGCTCTGCTACATACATACAGACACACATAGCTCTGCTACATACATACAGACACACATAGCTCTGCTACAGACACACATAGCTCTGCTACAGACACACATAGCTCTGCTACATACATACACACATAGCTCTGCTACATACATACACACATAGCTCTGCTACATACATACACACATAGCTCTGCTACATACATAGCTCTGCTACATACATACACACATAGCACTGCTACATACACACATAGCACTGCTACATACAGACACACATAGCTCTGCTACATACAGACACACATAGCTCTGCTACATACATACACACATAGCTCTGCTACATACATACACACATAGCTCTGCTACATACATACACACATAGCACTGCTGCATACACACATAGCACTGCTACATACAGACACACATAGCTCTGCTACATACATACACACATAGCTCTGCTACATACATACACACATAGCACTGCTACATACACACATAGCACTGCTACATACAGACACACATAGCTCTGCTACATACATACACACATAGCTCTGCTACATACATACACACATAGCACTGCTACATACAGACACACATAGCTCTGCTACATACAGACACACATAGCTCTGCTACATACATACACACATAGCTCTGCTACATATATACATACATACACATTGCTCTGCTACATACACACATAGCTCTGCTACATACATACACACATAGCTCTGCTACATACATACACACATAGCTCTGCTACATACATACACACATAGCTCTGCTACATACATACATACACACATAGCTCTGCTACATACATACACACATAGCTCTGCTGCATATATACATACATACACACATAGCTCTGCTACATATATACATACAGACAGACACACACGCGGCTCTGGGGCCCAGCACATACGGCACCGGGGGGGGGTGGGGGTTTGCAGGGAATACACCTAGGGGGGGAGAAGAGCCCATACAGCTCACCAGGGCCCATAAATCGGGGGGTGGGGAGGGCACATACCGCTCAGGTCACGGTGGAGAGGGGGCCCACACAGAGCCGGAAAGAAGCACTGTGCTGGGGGTCGCTGGCTGGCACTGCAACTCTCATCTGTGGGATGAGCAGGACGCCGGCCGGTAGCTCCGCCCACAGATGAAGTTCAACCAGGAAGTCTTTGCTCCTTAAAGGGACGGCGCTGCAGATTCCTGCCGAGGACTGCGGTCCCCGGACTCGGCCCGGGGGCAGCAGAACTAAGGCGAGTGGGCCCTGGACAAGGGTCACCAGAACTGACGAGGCCGAGTGGGCCCCCCGGCTCTCCAGGGCCCCGGCATTTGCCCGGGCACTGATGAGGGCAATCTGACCACGCGCCTCCCGGAGCCTGGAGCTCCGGACAACAGGTCAGATTGCTCTCATCAGTGACCGGCCAGCAAGGACGCCCTGAGCCAGGCGGGCCGGTCACAGAGAGTAGGCGGGCCGGATGTGGCCCGCGGGCCGCCCCTTGCCCAGGTCTGATTTAGACAGATTTAGACAGAACCCACGATGGAGCCATTCAATATAATTAGAACATATGGAGATATTTTGTTATCTGTGAGGCCTCTGTATTGGCATCGTCCGCCTTGTTTTCAGGCATGTAGACAAACTTAGTCACCTACACTTTTGTGCCTGCATGAAAAATGGGGAGACTGACAAAATTAAAGCCATGCAGAGTGCAAAGTGACTCAGTCTGCCTCACAGTATGCAGATGAATTTTAGGGGAGAATTGGGGGATGCTGTCACACAGTCTGGGGGCGTGTCTGACTGCAACCAATCACAGATGCAAGGACGGCTGGTGGGTTGGGAAAGCAGTGCACATGGATTAGCAATAATGAGCGACCCTGGAAGTGGCCTGGGAGGAGATACAGCCATGCTGAAGCCTCGGTAAGTATGAAGCGCTTGCTTTTGCTCCTATCCCCGTATCCCTTCTACCACCATTTTTAATCACCGGAATGTGGTCCCCATAGACTTATATGGGGACCGGCGTCCGGCCAGATAACTGGGACCAATCCCGGGCCAGAACCAAGATTTTTATTTAACCCGGTTTGACCCGCCGGTCCCGGTTACTTGCGAATCCGCCCATCACTAGTGCCTAGTTCATTAAGTGGCAAGTGCATCTTCATAAATTACCATAAGTGTATCTTACTCTAGCAGTTCCTTCATTAAGACATGTTTACAAAATGCAGTCTTAGAGACTTTGGCCCCTAAATTACATAAAATAAGTGTATAACTGTAAGGATTGTGAATGTAGAAGTCACTCATGAACCCTGGTGTCTGAGAAGGCCCAAATGTCTCTCAACCACATAAAAAAGGCATCAGTATAAATAGCACATTGTAAGTAGGGGGCCCTGTTACAGATTTTTTTCACTACAGTCAGGAGTGTAGGTAGGGGCCCTGTTACAGACTTTTTTCACTTGGGTCAGGAGTGTAGGTAGGGGGCCCAGTTAAAGCCTTTTTTTACTTGGGTCAGGTGTGTATTTAGGTGCCTGTTACAGCCTTTTTTCACTTAGGTCAGGAGTGTAGGCATACCTCCCAACCGTCCCGGATTCTGAGGGACTGCCCCGATTTTTGAGTTGTGTCCCGCAACTCACGTCCCGGATCCTCCCCTCAGTGCAGTGAATAAATTAAACTAAATTCTCATCGGGTTTGGTTTATCAGGGCGGCCAGGGCTCGAACCCATGAACTGTGAGCTCATTGTTTCATAGGCAGCAGCTCTACCACTGAGCCACTGCCTGTATTGAAAAACATAGGAAGATTTGGTAATCTTGACCTCTATATTGCAGTAGAGAAATCAGAAGCAGATTATTCAGCTGCAAAGATGGATGGATGGATGGATGGATGGATGATAAAGACATGGATGATAGAGGGATGGATGATAGAGGGATGGATGGATGATAGAGGGATGGATGGATGATAGAGGGATATATAGATACATGATAGATAATAGATAGATACAGAACATACATGATAGATAAATAGACATATAGATAGATGGATAGATACATGATACATGATAGATATATAATAAATAGATAGATAGATAGATACATGGATAGATAGACAGATACATGGATAGATAGACAGATAGATAGAATCATAGATAGATAAAATCATAGATAGATAGATACATGGATAGATAGATAGACAGATACATGGATAGATAGACAGATAGATAGATAGATAGATAGATAGAATCATAGATAAAATCATAGATAGATAGATAGATACATGGATAGATAGATAGATACATGGATAGATAGATAGACAGATACATGGATAGATAGACAGATAGATAGAAAGAATCATAGATAGATAGAAAGAATCTTAGATAGATACATAGAATCATAAATAGATAGATAGATACATGGATAGATAGATACATGGATAGATAGACAGATAGATAGATAGATACATGGATAGATAGACAGATACATGGATAGATAGACATATAGATAGATATATAGATAGATAGAATCATAGATAGATAGAATCATAGATAGATAGAATCATAGATAGACAGAATCATAGATAGATACATGGATAGATAGATAGAATCATAAATAGGTAGATAGATACATGGATGGATAGATAGATAGATAGATAGATAGATAGAATCATAAATAGATAGATAGATAGATATTGCATCTCTTTGTAGGTGAAAGAAAGAGTCAGATTAATGTCTTCCCATAAACCTACTATAAAGAAATAAGGAAAAAAAAAGAAATACAATTTTTTTTGTTTTTATTTTCACCACCTTGGATTCAAACCAGCAGCTTTCAAACATGTGCCCAGCAGCCTCCTAGCTTTACTAGCTGCTCTAGCTGATGAGCCACTAGAAATTGATGATGTAAGAGGGAGGATTTTATATGAATAAACCCACAATGCAGCCTCTGATTACACAGGACACAGAGCTCCATTGTACAGAGCAGGGTCTCTGTGTCCTGTGTTCTAGAGGGAGAGGAAAAGAGGGTTTTTTTTTCTTCTAATAAAATTACTAAAAATAATAAAAAAAATAATTTAAATTTATAGTTTATGGAATTTGCAATTGTAGCCCTATATATACATCTATAAATATATAAAACTTTTATAACTCACTATATGTTATTGCACTGCACATACACAATTGCACAAATACCAGGTGACTAGCTAAATTATTTAAGGATACCTTTTAATTTGAAGTCATGTGCAAGTTCTTCAGCAGGCTGAAGGTTGACTCCCACCACCAGAACAAACAGGGAGAAAGCAGGGAATATCATCATCTGTTCCTCTGTCCTTACCGTTTTCTTCTTTCATTTCTTTATTTTTTCTTTTCCCTCTGTCTCTTTTTTTCCTCTATCTACTAATTATTTCTTTTTTTTTTCCTTCCTTACTTTCAGTCTTCCATTCCTTTTCCTACATGATCTCTACATTTTGAAAAACCATTACTTATTGTTATTTCATATTAACCAATTTCTTTCATTCTTCTTGTATTATTATTTTAATTACTCGTCTTCCCCACTTTTCTTTCTCCTTTTTCTTATTTTTGTCCTTCCCTACTTCCTTTTCTACTTTCCACCTTACCGCCATTCTTCCTTCCTTTCCACCATACTTTTTCAATTCTGTACCGCCTCACATCTTTTTCCCTCATTTTTGCTTCTTTTTTTCTTTAGCCTCTAAGGAGCATTTCTTATTGTTAATTGTGATTAAAAGTCCGATCATATTACTTTTGAGTTTCATTAAGTTAAATACTGTTTAAGGATTTACATAACTAAAAATTATTTGAAGATAAGTGCTTGTATTTCAATAAATAGGGCAAAATTCATGATTTGTGGTTTTCCGTCACCTTTCTTTTTTGTCTTGTGCTATGTGTTGGATTTTTTTTCCCCCAAATTCATCAAAATGGCGTACACCGTTGATTTTGTGCAAAGTCAAAATATATGGTCTTTTTTCTGTCCTTAAACGTTTTTACGGCTTTTTAGTGCAAAAAGTTGCATACTTCTCAAGATTTTGTAAAACTTGCTGAAAAATATAAATCACTCCATGGGGGGAGGATTACATTTATGACAAATTTTGAAAATGTTTTAAAAGTTGCAAATGATGAAATAGGTAAAAACATCTGGCAACCATAAATAACACCTACAATGGCGAAAAGAACCAGGCTAACACATACAGTTGAAACCAGAAATTTACATACACTATCCAAAAAGACACATCTGCATGTTTTTCTCTCTATGTAATCAGAATAAACCTTTCCCATTTTAGGTCAATTAGGAACCAATATTATTTATATTTCCAAATGCCAAAATAATGAAGGAGATTATTAGTATCTGGTACCATTGCCCTTAAACTGTATGACTTGGCTTTAAGATACAACACTTGGTGTTATTCATATATTCTTAGTGTGCTACATTCTAAAACAACACTAAAAATGTTTATATTTTTAAGAAGAATTCTTTATTTTTTTAATTTATTTAAAGCACCACTTCAGCTTTTTTTTTTTTTTATTGCACCACTGGATTGGTTGTTAGGACCAGGAGGACGGGTAGGCCCAGGAGGTGGATCCACTGGGCTGAACACCTCACCGAGGGCAAGGTGCCCGATAGCCGGAGCACTACGGGTAGCAGGACAGTCCGTTCAGAGGAGTGGAGTGAAGAAGTCCCTGGGAACACGGAGTCTCTGAAGGTAGTCCGGGTGATGGAGCTCAGGTTCGGAGGCCGAGATGATGTCAGGCAGAATCCGGAACCAACGGAGCGAGCAGGTGGGTCACCACATGGATCCAGGGATCGGAGATGGTAGGGACTGACGAGATGGTGGACAGTCACCGTTCGGGGTTCTGGAATCGTCAGGGCCGGTTGGCGAGACAGGAGCGACTCTACAAGAGAGATAGGTAAGTACGAGACAATGGCACAGGGAGACCTGACTCCTAGCTTAGCAAACACGAAGAACAGGCCCCGCCCACTTGGAAAGGAACCCTCTATATACCCTGTACCTGCATCTTCAATATCCTGTTGGAGGACGCTGGCCCTTTAAGAAAAGGTCAATGACCGCGCGCGCGCCCTAATGCGCATGCGCGAGGCCCGGGTGTCAGAAGCCAGAGCAGGATGCGGTGTGCAGGAGGCAGGAGTGCCGGGCCGGCTCAGGACAGCAGACGGGCGCCGGGACCGGGGACCGGGTTGCCTGGAGGATGCAGATGAGGGAGCATGGAGGCTGAGGAGCGGGGGACCGGGGAGCGTCGCATGGGAGCGGGGAAGTGAGGTCCGGGAGCGGGGGAGCGTGGCAGAGGAGCCGGGGAGCATGGCAGGGGAGGCCGGGGAGCGAGGCAGGAGAACCGGGGAGCGTGGCACGGGCACCGGGGAGCGTGGCATGGGCACTGGAGAGCGTGACAGTACCCCCTCCCCCACGCCCCCTCCCCGCAACCGAGACAGGAAGGCACGTATCAGAGGAGTACCCACATTCTCCCGGGGTTCCCAGGACCTATCCTCAGGACCATACCCAGCCCAGTCCACCAGGAAGAACTGTCGGCCCCGCACGGTCTTCATGGCCTACGATATCCCTTACCGCATAGATGTCATCGTCAGCAATAGGAGGAGGAGCAGAACTAGCAGCAGCGGAGAAGGGACCAAGGACAACAGGCTTGAGCAGGGAGACGTGGAAGGAGTTGGGTATCCTCATCGTGGCCGGGAGCTGCAGCTTGTAGGAGACCTCATTTATTTTGCCGATGACTTTAAACGGCCCAATGTAGCGAGGACCCAGCTTCTATGATGGTAGCTTCAATCGGACATATTTGGAAGCAAGCCAGACCAGATGTCCTGGAGAGAAACACGGGGGATCCAGACGCCTCTTGTCTGCGTGTCTCTTAATCCGCAGGGAAGCACGTCCAAGGGACGTCTTGACAGAGTCCCAAATTGTTGTATAGTCACGGACTACGGTGTCAGCAGCAGGGACATCCGAGGAAGAAGATACAGTTAATGGGACGGAAGGCTGAAGTCCGTAAACGACATGGAAGGGAGAGCTGGAGGAGGACTCACTGACGTGATGGTTATGGGAGAATTAAGCCCAAGGAAGGAGCGTGGACCAGTCGTCGTGATGGGTGTTAACGTAGTGACGCAAGAAGGAGGTCAGGATCTGATTGACTCGTTCCACTTGGCCATTCGACTGAGGATGGTAGGCTGAAGAAAAGTCCAGAGTCACTCCCAGATGTTTGCAGAGAGCCCTCCAGAAGCGGGAGGTAAACTGAGCTCCTCTGTCGGACACAATGTGTGAGGGAAAGCCATGCAAGCGGAAGATGTGCTGTATATAGGCGTCAGCGAGTTCCTGGGCAGAGGGGAGTCCAGCCATAGGGACGAAATGAGCCATTTTGGAGAACCGGTCCACCACGACCCATATGACTGTGTGTCCGGCGGACAAGGGCAAGTCTGTAATAAAGTCCATTGCAATATGTTGCCACGGAACAGAGGGGATTGGCAGCGGCAGAAGGCGACCATATGGCAGGTGTTTGGGCGTCTTGTTCCGGGCACAAGAGGAGCAGGCTGAGACAAAAGACGCGAAGGGATGGCCACCAGTAGTGACGTACAATTGTACTCCATGTTCTCTTCTGACCAGCATGGCCAGCTATTTTCGAGGCATGGCCCCAGTGCAACACTTTTTGTCTGTCAGTTTCAGAGACATAGGTCTTCCCGGGTGGTATCTGGGCCAGAGTGACAGGAGCCACCGGAATGATTTTACTTGGGCAGATGATGGGCTGGGATGTCTCCTCCTCCTGTTCCAAGGACACGAATGACCTGGACAAGGCATCTGCTCGCACATTCTTATCCGCGGGCCGAAAATGGAGCTGAAAATTGAACCTGGCAAAGAACAAGGACCACCTGGCTTGTCGTGGGTTCAGTCGCTGAGCAGATCGCAGGTATTCCAGGTTCTTGTGGTCCGTGTAAATGATCACGGAGTACACTGCTCCCTCCAGAAGGTAGCGCCATTCTTCCAGAGCCAGTTTGACTGCTAATAGCTCTCGGTCACCGATGGTGTAGTTGCGTTCAGGCGCTGAGAAGCTCTTGGAGAAGAAACCGCAAGTAACCATCTTCCCGGAGGAGGACTTCTGCATAAGCACTGCTCCGGCTCCAGAGGAGAAGGCATCCACCTCCAAGGTGAACTGTTGGTTTAACTCAGGATGGTGGAGCACAGGAGAGGAAGCAAGTGCCTGTTTCAGGGAGCCAAACGCGGCGTCGGCCGCAAGTGACCAGTCCTTTGGATTAGCCCCCTTCTTGGTCAAGGCAGAGAGAGGAGCAGTCAGGGCAGAGAAGTGAGGGATGAACTGACGGTAATAGTTCGCAAATCCAAGAAACCGTTGAATTGTCTTCAGTCCGGAAGGAGGGGGCCAGTTGAGAATGGAAGAGACCTTCTCTGGGTCCATCTGCAGGCCGGTATCGGAGATTATGTAACCCAGGAAGGGAAGAGAAGACTGCTCGACGACACACTTCTCGTACTTGGCGTACAGACGATTTTCTCTCAGTCTTTGTAGTACCAGCTACACGTTCTCTCTGTGGGTCTGGAGGTCCGGAGAGAAGACCAGGATGTCATCCAGATATACCACCACACAGACGTAGAGAAGGTCCCGGAACACGTCGTTCACTAATTCTTGAAAGACTGCCGGTGCGTTACACAGGCCGAAGGGCATCACACAATACTCATAGTGCCCATCGCGAGTGTTGAATGCGGTCTTCCATTCGTCCCCAGAGCGGATGCGGACCAGGTTGTAGGCACACCGAAGATCCAACTTGGTAAACACACGAGCTCCTCTAAGCCGGTCAAACAATTCGGGGATGAGCGGCAGGGGGTATTTATTCTTTACGGTGATTTGGTTCAATCCCCGGTAGTCAATGCATGGGCGCAGGTCGCCCTCTTTCTTCTTAACGAAGAAGAAGCCTGCTCCAGCAGGAGAGGAGGATCTCCGGATGAATCCCCTTGCCAGGTTCTCAGTGATGTAGGCAGACATGGCTCTTGTTTCAGCAGGGGACAAAGGATATATCCATCCTCGAGGTGGTGTAGTTCCCGGGAGTAGGTCAATGGCACAGTCGTAAGGACGATGTGGCGGCAGTACCTCTGACTCCTTTTTATCAAAGACGTCCGCGAAGGACCAATAGGCTGAAGGCAGTCCTGGTAGGGACTCTGGAACCGGAGGTCGTCGGATGGGCTGTATGGACTTCAGGCAGTTCTCATGGCAAGAAGAGCCCCATCGGGTAATTTCACCAGTACGCCAGCTGACCGACGGTTCGTGTGTCCGTAACCAGGGGAGTCCCAGCAGGATTTGATGAGACATGTGTGGGAGGACGTAGAGAGTGATGTTCTCGGTGTGTAGGGCACCGATACGTAGTTCTACTGGCTTGGTGATCCACGCGATGGTGTCAGAGAGGGGGTCTCCCATCTACAGAGGCAATCACGAGGGGTTTGTCGAGTGGAGTAACCAGCACCTGGTACTTGTCCACCGTGGCCTGCTGAATGAAATTGCCTGCTGCCCCGGAATCGAGGTACGCCTCTGCCGTGAACCGCGTCTCTCCCATTGTCACTTGAACAGTCCACGTAACCGGGTCTGAGAGAGTCCCAGCACCTAGGGTGGCCTCTCCTACCAACCCTAGGCTTTGAGGTTTCCCGGCCTCTCTGGACAGGAACGTAGCAGGTGTGTGCCCTCTCCGCAGTAGAAGCAGAGACCCTTGGCGAGCCGTTCTGCTCGGCGTTGTTCGTACTGTCGCAAACGATCAATCTGCATGGGTTCGTGGACAGAGACGCCAGACGATGCCAACTAAGGTACGACGGGCTTCTGCGGAGGAGAGGAATACCGTATCGGACGTCTCTCGCGGGACACCTCTTGGATGGTTCCTGAAAACGGATGTCAACGCGAGTGGCTAGTGCAATCAGGGCATCCAGAGTGGAGGGAACATCGCGGCCTGCCAGCTCGTCCTTAATACGACTGGAGAGTCCTTCCCAGAAGGCGGCGGTGAGGGCCTCATTGTTCCACCCCAATTCTGAGGCCAAGGTGCGAAAGCGGATGGCATATTGGCCCACCGTCAAGGTCCCCTGATGTAGCCTGAGGAGTGATGAGGCGGACGCGGCGGCACGTCCGGGTTCGTCAAAGGTGGTTCTAAACGCCTGCAGGAATTCCTGGATGTTGGTAGTTACAGGGTCCTCCCTCTCCCACAAGGGCTTCATCAAGGCCAGTGCCTCACCCTCTAGATGGGACATCACAAACGCCACCTTGGCTTGGTCGGAGGCAAACAGGTGCTGAAGCAGCTTAAAGTGGAGGGAGCACTGATTCAAGAATCCTCTGCAGGTCTTAGGATCTCCGGCATATCGGGGTGGAGAGGCCAAGCGGAGTTTAGAGGCTTCCGAGGAAGCCGCCACGGGAACTGCGGCCGTGGACTGTGCTGTTGAAGCCTGAGATGCCAGGGACGTGGCAGTTGCTTGCAGCGTGTTCAGGCGGGTATCCACCGAGGACATGAGGGCCAGCATGCGAGACTGAGTCTCGCGCTGTCGTCCGAGTTCCTGCTGCAAGTTGCCCAGCTGGGCCGCTAGTGCTTCGGCGGGATCCATGGCCTGTTCTTACTGTTAGGACCAGGAGGACGGGTAGGCCCAGGAGGTGGATCCACTGGGCTGAACACCTCACCGAGGGCAAGGTGCCCGGTAGCCGGAGCACTACGGGTAGCAGGACAGTCCGTTCAGAGGAGTGGAGTGAAGAAGTCCCTGGGACCACGGAGTCTCTGAAGGTAGTCCGGGTGACGGAGCTCAGGTTCGGAGGCCGAGATGATGTCAGGCAGAATCCGGAACCAACGGAGCGAGCAGGTGGGTCACCACACGGATCCAGGGATCGGAGATGGTAGGGACTGACGAGATGGCGGACAGTCACCGTTCGGGGTTCTGGAATCGTCAGGACCGGTTGGCGAGACAGGAGCGACTCTACAAGAGAGATAGGTAAGTACGAGACAATGGCACAGGGAGACCTGACTCCTAGCTTAGCAAACATGAAGAATAGGCCCCATCCACTTGGAAAGGAACCCTCTATATACCCTGTACCTGCATCTTCAATATCCTGTTGTAGGATGCTGGCCCTTTAGGAAAAGGTCAATGACCGCGCGCGCGCCCTAATGCGCATGCGCGAGGCCCGGGTGCCAGAAGCCAGAGCAGGATGCGGTGTGCAGGAGGCAGGAGTGCCGGGCCGGCTCAGGACAGCAGACGGGCGCCGGGACCGGGGACCGGGTTGCCTGGAGGATGCAGGTGAGGGAGCATGGAGGCTGAGGAGCGGGGGACCGGGGAGCAAGGCACGGGAGTGGGGAAGCGAGGTCCGGGAGCGGGGGAGCGTGGGAGAGGAGCCGGGGAGCGTGGCAGGGGAGCCGGGGAGCGAGGCAGGAGAACCGGGGAGCGTGGCACGGGCACCGTGGAGCGTGGCACGGGCACCGGAGAGCGTGACATTGGTGTTTATGTTATGGGCGGGGGGCGCAGAACACGTCAGGGGGGGCTATTCGAGGTGCTCGGATCCGGGATCATGGCTGTGGCTCGAGTGGCAGCCAGATCCGGGGCTCGTGCAGCAGCCCGTTGTCCACAACTTAATAAAGGGGGTATTTACAGGGGAAGAGTTTGTCAGTGACGCCATTCGTGGGTTGCGGTGATAGTTTGGTGACACTGCCGCTGCCTTGGTATGGGGGCACCGGGGGTTGATGGAGCTGGGCAGCAGGATGTTATCCCCTCCATGAGTAGGGAAGGTGTTGTCCCGGGGCCCAGGTGTAGGTGCTGTGCAGTGCTGGGGCACCGTCTGCAGGCTGGACCAGATGAAACCGGTGTACTCACTGTTTAGAAATAAATCACTCAAAGTCCAAGTAGTAAACCAAGTGCCCGATACTGGTAGCCTCCGGAGGGGTCCCACACACTGGTTGACAGGACAGGGGCCCTTCCTCCTGCACTTAAGTGTTTTGTCTTGTGTGTTGACTAGTTTGCATGAAACGGGAAATGTCCGCTCCCGGTGTCTTTTCTGTGGGAGCTGTTGCCCGCGAGATCTGACCCTTGGGATTTTTGCAGGCACTTGCAGACACCCTATCCCCCACGTTGGGCTTCCGTCTCGCTCTATCTGGGCTCACTGGTGGGACAAGACGTGGAATCTTATCCCCTGTTGGCTAATTGGTAAGGGGCTTGAAGCTGTCCTCGCCCTAGGGTCCAGGCACCCCGACTGTGCACGGCCTCCGGACCGGATTCCCGCTGTCGGCACCGGCGGGCTACAACACGCCTCAGTCCACTTAAGGTCCACTTAAGGTCTCCCGCGACCGGATCTCCATCGCCTGTGGCCCTGCTCTGCCATCTGCCACCTAGTCAGCTCAGGTAGTCCGGAGCTACAACCCCCCCGACTACCACTTCACTCCTCTCACTTCCACTATCCAGACTCAACTGTTGTGTTCCCTCCCCTGACACCTCAGGACCACTAGGTGAGCGTCATCATCTGCCTGGCCCCGTCCACTGGTGTGTCCCTATTGTCCTGGGGGGGTGACTAGGCTTTGTGGCTGGTGTTGTACCTGTGTGTGGGGTTGTGTTGGTAGGCAAGGACGAGAGAGTCCTGCATCTGTAGGATGGATGCAGTCTCCTGTGACAACCTGGTTTTGCCAGGGCGTCACATTTAAATCTAAATCCCCTGACCCCTTTCTGAAGTTCACCTTCCGGCGGCACTCCAGTCGGTCTGCAGGTATTTATGACCTGCTCCTGTGTTTCATGGAGCATGTCAGAAGTCACAACTCAATAGAAGGCTATGAGAGCCTCGTTAGACTTTTGAGCGCTTGTGACTTCCGACCAGTCAGAAGTTACGGGCACAAGATTGCACCTCTTGTGCAACGGAGCCGCGTTGGTAAAAGGTAAAGATGCTGGATGGAGAATTCAAGAAGATGACATGGGGCTTAGATTGAAAACACCTCTCTAGCCTGGAAAAAACGCCACTGAAGTGGTGCTTTAATGATTAATATTTTACAAATGTGAGCAATCATTAAGGGAATACTAAGTTTAAATCATGTAAATCGCTTGTTTACCGCTGAAGTGCTGTTATTTTCTTGGGAAACGCTAACTACCACTTGCATTTGATATAACTAATTTTAAAGCTGGGTTTACACACTGCAACATCGCAAACGACATCGCTGTAACGTCACCGGTTTTGTGACGTTACAGCGACCTCCCCAGCGACATTGCAGTGTGTGAAACCTATCAGCGACCTGGCCCCTGCTGTGAAGTTGTGATCGCTACAAATCGTTCAGGACCATTCCTAGGTCCTTTGTTTCCCGCTGTGCAGCATGCATCGCTAGCAAGTTTCAGTGTGTAAAGGGGACTTTACAGCGACTCCGCGGCTCTGTCTGTGTAGCGTCCTGATTAGCGGTCACCGGTGAAGGATTCACCGGTGACCGCTAATCCCCCGAGTGACTGAAGTGTCCCCCCCTCTCTCATACTCACCGATCCCCGATCACCGGTGCTGCACGGCGTTCACTCTGCTCCAGCGGCTTTTCCTTTTTTGAAAAAGCCGGCCGCTCATTAAACAATCTCGTATTCCCTGCTTTTCCCCGCCCACCGGCAAATATGATTGGTTGCAGTGAGACACGCCCACACGCTGAGTGACAGCTGTGTCACTGCACCCAATCACAGCAGCCGGTGGGCGTGTCTATACTGTGCAGTAAAATAAATAAATAAATAATTAAAAAATCCGGCGTGAGGTCCCCCCCAATTTTAATACCAGCCAGATAAAGCCATACGGCTAAAGGCTGGTATTCTCAGGATGGGGAGCTCCACGTTATGGGGAGCCCCCCAGCCTAACAATATCAGCCAGCAGCCGCCCAGAATTGCCGCATACATTAGATGCGACAGTTCTGGGACTGTACCCGGCTCTTCCCGATTTGCCCTGGTGCGTTGGCAAATCGGGGTAATAAGGAGTTATTGGCAACCCATAGCTGCCAATAAGTCCTAGATTGATCATGTCAGGCGTCTCCCCGAGATACCTTCCATGATTAATCTGTAAATTACAGTTAAAAAACACACACCCGAAAAATCCTTTATTAGAAATAAAAAACACTAACAAATTCCCTCATTACCAATTTATTACCCACAACAAAGCCCTCCTTGTCCGGCGTAATCCACGGTCCTCCAGCGTCGCATCCAGCTCTGCTGCATGCAGGTGACAGGAGCAGCAGAAGACACAGCCGCTCCTGTCACCTGCACGCAGCTAATGAAGAGAACTGTCAGGTTTCCGGGATTTCCAGTTCTCTTTTGAAAGAGCTTGCCCTCGGTTAACATGGAGTTTACTGTTCTGTTGCCCTACTTCCTGTCCAGCTGCTTAAAAGGCCGCCTCTAAGCCTAGTCCAGTGCCTGAGTATACTGCTTGCTGTGTGCTCCTGCTTTGCTGCTCCTATTTCCTGATTGCCATTTGGATCCTCCTGAAAGACTACCGACACCGACTCTGGACTTTACCCGGTTTTCATCAAGCTGTGCCCGGACTCCGTCTGCCGTCTTTGGTCAGCACTTCTGCCCGGTTCCTTCCGGTTCGTAACCACTCTGGACTATCATCCCGTACGGACACTTCTGGACTTTACCACTTGCCCCTTGTGTTCCCGGCTGCTGCGCATTTAGGCCTTCCGGGGTGATTGCCAGACAGTCCCTGTATAGGGGTTCGCTCTTGGTGGTCTCCCTGGGGGAGTCCGGTGCGTGGCCCCGGGAATTCCCTTCGCTCCGATTCGGGAAAGTATTTCGTGTGTTATTGTTTACTGTGTTTGTTCCGTTTGTGTACCTATCGTGGTTACATATTATAAACATCTCTGTACCAAGAACTCGTCTCTGGTTGTCATTGCCCTAACGCTATCGAAATCCTCAGAACATACAATAGTATTACAAGAACCGTGTGATCGGCTGAGCTGTCACTGAGGTTACATGGATCCAGCGGTGGATGCAGCGGTGGCCACGGGTAACCTCAGTGACAGTTCAGCTGATCGCGTTACTCACCTCAATTGCTGGTGATTTCCCCCCCTCTTTCATACTCACCGATCCCCGATAACCGGCGCTGCACGGCGTTCACACTGCTCCGGCGGCTTTTCCTTTTTTGAAAAAGCCGGCCGCTCATTAAACAATCTCGTATTCCCTACTTTCCCCGCCCACCGGCAAATGTGATTGGTTGCAGTGAGACACGCCCACACGCTGAGTGACAGCTGTGTCACTGCACCCAATCACAGCAGCCGGTGGGCGTGTCTATACTGTGCAGTAAAATAAATAAATAAATAATTAAAAAATCCAGCGTGCGGTTCCCCCTATTTTAATACCAGCCAGATAAAGCCAATTATTTATTTATTTACACGGCACACAGAGCCGCGCGGCATTAAATGAAGTCGGGTGAAGTTCACCTGCTTTTTTGACACGTCCCCAACGACCAGCTAGTCGCTCTGCAGGTCCGGATCGCTGTTAGGTCGTTGGCCAGGTCTGCCTGTTTGACAGCTCACCAGAGACTTTGTAGCGATCCCGGCTAGGTTGCGATCGCAGGTTGGATCGCTAGAAAGTCTCAGTGTGTAAACCCAGCTTAACTTTGTGTCAAAATGAGTCACATCAAACTGACCGCAAGCATCAGACAAAAAGCAATCGGAGCTTTAACTAGTAAGCGCACTTTACTTCTCTGCTCCTGAGAATGCTTAACATGATGGATGAAGAAAATCTTGGAGCAGAGAGAGGGGAGAATATAAGTTAAATTCTCTGTATATACTTTGTCATTTATTCTCAATCAAGCAGGACTTAGTTCTGCATTACTTTTATATATGAGAAACCTATACATTCCTTTATAATATCAGTAAAAGTATATATTTAGCTGACAGAGTATAGGAGCAAGACTGCATACCCCATTCTATAAATATTAAGTTTCCAACCATTTTTCGTCACTCACCTCTGTTCTAGGTAGTGATCCTGTAAACGTCCCCCTTAAGCCAGCTTTACACCTTACAATTAGGTGTGCGATCTCGTATGCGATGTGACACGCCCAGGTCGCATATGCGATTGAATGAGATTGCACGTAGGTCGTTCATTTGCTGTCACACGAGCGTTAGTAGTCTATGTTAAATTGATCAATTTTGTGTGCGATCCTTTAGATCATGTGTTCTGTGACGTATGCATTGGGCACCCTTTTTTTTTTTTTTTTTTTATTTATTGACTTGCCAAGCGTGTGTAATGTGTAGGGATGCGTTTTTACGATGTCATCTGCCATTCAGCTCTGCTACATGGCCGCTGACAGCAGACACAAACAGCCATGTAGCAGAGCTGAATGGCAGATGACAGCAGACACAGACAGCCATGTAGCAGAGCTGAATGGCAGATGACAGCAGACACAGACAGAGCCGCACGATCAGAATGAACTCGGGTGAACCTCACCCGACTTCATTGTCATGCTGCGGCTCTGTCTGTGTCGCGTCCTGATTAGCGGTCACCAGTGAAGGACTCACCGGTGACCGCTAAACTCCTGAGTAAGTGAATTGAGCAGCCCTCTCTCATATACTCACCGATCCCCGATCCCCGGCGCTGCACGGCATTCACACTGCTCCGGCGGCTTTTACTGTTTTGAAAAAGCCGGCCGCCCATTAAACAATCTCGTATTCCCTGCTTTCCCCACCCACCGGCGCCTATGATTGGTTACAGTGAGACACGCCACCACGCTGAGTGACAGGTGTCACACTGCACCCAATCACAGCAGCTGGTGGGCGTGTCTATACTGTGCAGTGAAATAAATAATTAAATAATTAAAACAAACGGCGTGCGGTCCCCCCCAATTTTAAAACCAGCCAGATAAAGCCATACGGCTGAAGGCTGGTATTCTCAGGATGGGGAGCTCCACGTTATGGGGAGCCCCCCAGCCTAACAATATCAGTCAGCAGCCGCCCAGAATTGCCGCATACATTAGATACGACAGTTCTGGGACTGTACCCGGCTCTTCCCGATTGTTTAATGGGAATTTGAGATTGTTTAATGGGCGGCCGGCTTTTTCAAAACAGTAAAAGCCGCCGGAGCAGTGTGAATGCCGTGCAGAGCCGGGGATCGGGGATCGGTGAGTATGAGAGAGGGGGTAAGAGGGATAGACTGACATGGACAGAGAGAGAGGGACAGAGATAGTGACGGACTGACAGAGATTAGTGAATGACAGACATTGTGAGGCGCTTCAGAACGCAGCTTTTCAGCTGCGCTCTGAAGCAGACCTTTTTTAAGCTGCGGTGCAGAGCGCACACCTGCGCACATAGCCTCAGACATCAAAATCGTTTGAGGGATGTCACGCGTTTCAATTGACTAGGTTCATACAACAAAACGTCCAATGTATGAGGAATAAACGACGTGTATGCGATCACCGTATTTTCGTTCAATCTTGATTGCACGTAGGTGTCACACGCAAATACGTCACGAACGATGCCGGATGTGCGTCACTTACAACTTGACCCCGACGACGGATTGAAAGATTTATTGAAGCGTGTAAAGCGGGCATTACTGCGACTTGCAATCTGGCAGGAACAATGAATGTCAGCTCTTTCATAATCCTGGGTTATTCTCCACTCCAGCTGTCAGTATTATATATCCTGACCAGCTGACATCACCACTTGAAGAGATATCCTTCTTACAGACAAGTACCTGAACAATAAAAAAGCAATTTGAACAAATACTAACAAAATCTTTATTCATTCCATAAATACGGTACTCAAATCAACATTTATATTTGGTTGGATTATTGCAATATATTCAATGTACGGCATAGCAGAATTTAAATTTTATGTTAGCATAATAGGGCAGCCTCTAAAGCAGGCTTTACACACAGCGACATTGCTAGCGATGTCGCTGATGAAAGCACCCACCCCCGTCGGTTGTGCGTCACAGGCAAATTGCTGCCCGTGGAGCACAACATCGCTTACACCCGTCATACGTACTTACCTGCCTAGCGACATCGCTTTGGCCGGTGAACCGCCTCCTTTCTAAGGGGGCGGTTCACAGCGGCGTCACTAAGCGGCCACCCAATAGAAGCGGAGGGGCAGAGATGAGCGGGCCGAACATCCCACCCACCTCTATCCTTCCTCTTTGTGGGCCGCCGCAGGTATGGTGATGTTCCTCGTTCCTGTGCTGTCACACATAGCGATGTGTGCTGCCGCAGGAACGACGAACAACCTGCGTCCTGCAACAGCAACGATAATGGGGATAGGAACGACGTGTCAGCGATCAACAATTAGGTAAGTAATTTTGATCGTTAACGGTTGTTCCTGTGTTTCACACGCAACGACGTCGCTAACGAGGTTGGATGTGCGTCGCGAATTCCGTGACCCCAACGACAACTTGTTAGCGATGTCGTTGCATGTAAAGCCCGCTTTAGGCTAAGTTCACACTTCCGTTGTTTTCCATCAGTCACAATCCGTCGTTTTGTGAAACAACTGAATCCTACAGAGCTTCAGTTTTTCCCCCATAGACTTGTATTAACGGCGGATTGTGACTGATGACCTTGCGTTTCATCCGCTATGCGACTGATCAGTCGTGAAATGACTGACCGTGGGATGGAAGCAAAGCAGAATGTATCTTTTTTGGAGCAGCAAAAAAAACGCACTGCGCAGGATTCGGTTGGCATCCATCTTGGTTATAATGTAAGCCCAGGGTCGGTCTGGCCCACCGGGGTAGCCGGGAATCCCCCGGTAGGCTCCGGGCCCTCAGTGGTCCCCCGTGTCTTATATAGTGCGGGGCGGCTGTACAGGGCCGCGGGGCCGCCTGTTTCTCAGGGCCGGCGTTTATTGGTGGGCAGCTCACCCAGGACACCCACGCTCTGAGGGGCCCCCCCAGCCAGTCGAACTTCAGTGATCGTACAAGTTCTGTACGATTGTGGCGCCCTGGACTAGCCAGGGGCCACAGGTAACAACACACACACACCCCCACCCCCAGCAGTTCACAGCAGTCATCCCCAGTGAGACCTGATTTCTTCCCTCGGGTTCAGACAGACACACCAGGGGGGTGGAGTTAAGCAGATAGGCACGCCCACCAAGGTGTCTAGCTGGTCTGAGGCAGGAAACAAGGCAGTGAAGTCCAGGCAGAGGAAGAGAGAGGAGGTCTGCAGAGAGGCAGACGCAGACTGGGGCCTAGGTTGGAGCCTAGGGCCCTCGTGTAGCCAGTCAGGCAGATGGTAGTGGCCGTCTGCGGGAGTCGGGAAGACAGTCTTGGTGGAACCATAGATAGCCATGGCAGGGCGGTGGCCCACCGGTACTGAACTGGGGAGCCAGCTGGAAACCGGAGTGCAGAAAGAGCGTACACAAAGGTGAAGGAAAGGACTTACACTACCAACCTGGGGTCAGGGGAAAAACACCGCAGCCGCCTGTGGGACCCGTCGATCCAGCCGTTTGTTTCATCAGAGACTCCGTGTGCGTTACTGGCTGAGTGAGTACCACAGCGCTGCCCCCGCGACCCTGCACCTCAACAGGCCCCGTAACCTGCCTGCCATCCCTAACACCCTCACCGGGCCCCGGGACAACCAACCCCCCTATCCACAGAGGGGAGAAACAACATCCAAGCTGCTCACTGTCATCGCTCCCGGGATCCCCGTCCAGAGCAGCGGTGGTGTCACAATCTCGCCACAACCATGGGTGGCGTCACGGACAATATCCCTAAACCACAAACATTCCCCCTTTTCACTCATGGGCGAGTAGCGCCGCTCGAGTCCCAGGGATCCGGCCCACCGCTCGAGCCACCGAGCAACAGCAGCAACAGCAGCAGCCAGACCCGAGCAGTGGGTGAGCGCAGCGGCCCCTCCTCCGCCCACGACAACTTGGCATCACGAACAGGATCTTACTGCTCTGCCATTTGGTAGAGGTGCGCCTTGTGACCGCCGGAGGTGTCCGGCCAAAAATTTGGAGAAGCCGCCATTTTGGGCGCGAAAAGTCCCCGCTCGAGCGTCTTCCCGAGCAGTGGAGGCGCTAAAGCCGAAGCTCCGCCCCTGAAGAGGAGGTGCCAGAGAGACACCAAGGGGGGGACGGATCGCGTCCGGCCGCATGTGAACTGCGGCTGTGGAAGCAGGGACGCCAGGACTCTGCAAGTATTTGGTTACTGGAGCACCGCTGCACGAGATGTCCTGCCGTCCGGCACCGCTGAAACCTCAGCGCCCGTGCCCGCGGCCAATACCCCGACCGACCCGTTACCTCTGTCACCGGTAGCGGAGCTCGCAGCGTCTGTGAGGGAGGGCCCAGACCTGGGGTCCCCAGGCATTACCTTCGTCACCGCCCTGCCACCGGTCCCGGCAGTCCACCCGGCCGCGACGGAGATGACGACGGCTCCGGCAGTCCGCCTGGCCGCAACGGCAGCGAAGTACCCGTCCCGTTAACAAATCTGGGCCCGTTCCTGGACTGGGGTCAAGGGGTGCTGCCCACTTCTTAGGGGCAGCATCAGGGCCAGGTTGTTTGGGTGGGTGACTGAAGGACCCGTTCCGTTGTTATTATTAAAAGTGTTTTATTGTTGTTGTAACGGTTGAAGTGATATGGCTCCCGTAAGGGAAGTTTTATACAAAAATACTTGTTTTATATGTTTTTGTATGTTTTTATCCCTTTTCTACAGTTAAACAAAAAAAAAACGGTGATGGACGGGCAGCCCGCGGACGGTCTGCATTTTACTAAGGGGGAATGTGGCGCCCTAGACTAGCCAGGGGCCACAGGTAACAACACACACACACCCCCACCCCCAGAAGTTCACAGCAGTCATCCCCAGTGAGACCTGATTTCTTCCCTCGGGTTCAGACAGACACACCAGGGGGGCGAAGGTAAGCAGATAGGCACGCCCACCGAGGTGTCTAGCTGGTCTGAGGCAGGAAACAAGGCAGTGAAGTCCAGGCACAGAAAGAGAGAGG
This sequence comes from Anomaloglossus baeobatrachus, assembly GCF_048569485.1. NCBI lineage: Eukaryota > Metazoa > Chordata > Amphibia > Anura > Aromobatidae > Anomaloglossus > Anomaloglossus baeobatrachus. The sequence goes on from NC_134354.1 coordinate 226,699,994, forward strand.
AGGTCTGCAGAGAGGCAGACGCAGACTGGGGCCTAGGTTGGAGCCTAGGGCCCTCGTGTAGCCAGTCAGGCAGACGGTAGTGGCCATCTGCGGAAGCCGGGAAGACAGTCTTGGTGGAACCGTAGGTAGCCGGGGTTGGGCGGTGGCCCACCGGTACTGAACCGGGGAGCCAGCTGGAAACCGGAGCGCAGGAAGAGCGTACACGAAGGTGAAGGAAAGGACTTAAGGGGGCTTTACACGCTGCGACATCACTAATGCGGTGTCGTTGGGGTCACGGAATTTGTGACGCACATCCGGCCGCATTAGCAATGTTGCTGCGTGTGACACCGATGAGCGATTTTGCATCGTTGCAAAAACGTGCAAAATCGCTCATCTGTGACATGGGGGTCCATTCTCGATTATCGTTACTGCAGCAGTAATGATGTAGTTTGTCGCTCCTGCAGCAGCACACATCGCTATGTGTGACGCCGCAGGAACGAGGAAGCTCTCCTTACCTGCCTCCCGGCTGCTATGCGGAAGGAAGGAGGTGGGCGGGATGTTACGTCCCGCTCAGCTCCGCCCCTCCGCTGCTATTGGGTGGCCGCTCAGTGACGTCACTGTGACGCCGCACGGACCGCCCCTTTAGAAAGGAGGCGGTTCGCCGGTCACAGCGACGTCGCCGAGCAGGAAAGTATGTGTGACGGGTCTGGGCAATGTTGTGCGGCACGGGCAGCGATTTGCCCATGTCGCGCAACAGATGGGGCGGGTACCCACACTAGCGATATCGGGACCGATATCGCAGTGTGTAAAGTAGCCTTTACACTACCAACCTGGGGTCAGGGGAAAAAGACCGCAGCCGCCTGTGGGACCCGTCCATCCAGCCATTTGTTTCATCAGAGACTCCGTGTGCATTACTGGCTGAGTGAATACCACCGTGCCGTGTGGCACAGCGCTGCCCCCACGACCCTGCACCTCACCAGGCCCCGTAACCCGCCTGCCATCCCTAACACCCTCACCGGGCCCTGGGACAACCAACCCCCCTACCCACGGAGGGGAGAAACAACATCCAAGCTGCTCACTGTCACCGCTCCCGGGATCCCCGTCCAGAGCAGCGGTGGCGTCACAACCTCACCACAACCGTGGGTGGCGTCACAGACAATATCCCTAAACCACAAACATTCCCCCTTTTCACTCACGGGCGAGGAGCGCCGCTCGAGTCCCAGGGATCCGGCCCACCGCTCGAGCCACCGAGCAACAGCAGCAGCCGGACCTGAGCAGTGGGTGAGCGCAGCGTCCCCTCCTCCACCCGCGACACGATCACTGAAGTTTCCGCAGTTGCAGGACCTTTAGTAACATTACGTGTGTCATGTGACTCACCAAAGGTCCTAGCGGTGCACTGTGGGAGTCCCCAGGCCTGCAGCAATGAGGTGTGCAGGACTTGGAGACCGCGCCGATATTCAAATGTATGTGCGTCATTCAGGCACGCATACATTTGTACAGTACAGCCGGCAACAGGAGGCAGAGCAGCGCTGCTCAGCCCTGCACCGCTATGGGACGTCATCACCGGGGCCAAGGCTGCAGAGGAGGAGGATGCCACCGGACTAAGGCAGAGGAGGGCGCCTCAGTCCTGCACCGACATGCATCATCACCGGGGCCGCAGCTGCAGGGATGAAGAGGAGGACGCGCAGGCACAAGTAAGCGCTCCAGGGGAGCCAAAGATGTACAGTAATGTTACATGACGGGCTGTGGTGGGGGAGGAGCAGTGTTATTTTATGAGAGGCATTATTAAGCGGTGGAGGACTTTATGGAGCATACTATGGGCCAGTGGGGGACATAATAAGGCAGTGGGAGACATTATAAGGCAGTGGGGGGACATTATAAGGCATTGGGGGACATTATAGGGCAGTGGGGGACATAAGGCAGTGGGGGACATTATAAGGCAGTGGGGGACATTATAAGGCAGTGAGGGACATAATAGGACAGTGGAAACATAATAGGGCAGTGGGGAACATAAAAGGGCAGTGGGGGACATTATAAGGCAATGGGGGACTTTATAAGGCAGTGGGGACATTATAAGGCGGTGGGGGACATTATAGGGCAGTGGAAGACATAAGGCAGTGGGGGACATTATAGGGCAGTGGGGACATTAACTCCTTCAGCCCCCGGTCACTTTCCGTTTTTGCGTTTTTTGTTTTTTGCTCCCCTTCTTCCGAGAGCCGTAACTTTTTTATTTTTCCGTCAATCTTGCCATATGGGGACTTGTTTTTTGTGGGACGAGTTGTACTTTTAAATAAAACCATAGGTTTTACCATATAGTGTACTAGAAAACAGCAAAAAAATTCCAAGTGTGGAAAAACTGCAAAAAAAGTGTGATCGCACAATAGTTTTTGGGATCTTTTATTCACTGTGTTCATTATATGGTAAAACTGATGTGTCAGTGTGATGCCTCAGGTCGGTGTGAGTTTGTAGACACCAAACATGTATAGGGTTACTTGTATCTAAGGGGTTAAAAAAATTCACACGTTTGTCCAATAAAAGTGGCGCACCTTTTGCGCCATTTTACGAAACACGTAGCTTTCTCATTTTTCGGGATCTATGGCTTAGTGATGGCTTATTTTTTGCGTCTCGAGCTAACATTTTTAATGGTACAATTTTTGCGCAGATGCTACGTTTTGATCGCCTGTTATTGCATTTTGCGTAAAACATGCGGCAACCAAAAAACGTAATTTTGGCATTTGGAATTTTTTTGCCACTACGCCGTTTACCAATCAGATTAATTGATTTTATATTTTGATAGATCGGGCATTTCTGAACGCGGCGATACCAAATATGTGTATATTTATTTATTTTTTTAACCCTTTAATTTTCAATGGGGTGAAAGGGGGGTGATTTGAACTTTTAGGTTTTTTGTTTTTTTTTATTTTTTAAAACTTTTTTTACTTATTTTTTTTTATTTTACTAGTCCCCCTAGGGGGCTATAGCGATCAGCAATCCGATCGCTCTTATCTCTCTGCTGATCACAGCTATACAGCTGTAAACAGAAGATACAGTCACTTCCTGTTTCATTCGGCTCCAGGCCGGGTGAAAATGAAAGTGACACTTCGTAGCTGCAGGCATCATCACATGACCCTGTGCTACGATGGCAACCACCGAAAGTCACGTGATCACTCATCAACATCGGGTGGAGGAATCAGGCTGCAATCGGGGACGGTCCCCAGACAGAGGGAAGAAAGACATTTCCTCAGAAAGTGACACCGAGGCCCAGGGTGGTTGCAAGCGCCCTGGGCCACAACCTGCTGTAGATCCCCTGGGAAGAGGGCAAGATTCCAGCCAGGCAAGCCTTCTTGACCAGAACCTGTGGTGGAGGCCGAGACGCGTTTCTCTATAAAGGCTCTGAAGTCAGTCGAGGAAGGAGACACAAACAAGGGTGCACCGGCATTTACCTTAAGAATTACCCGGGATCGGCGGAGGTCCCTGACAGTGAATTTCAGCACTCCAAAGGCAACCAGTCTGCTGCAGCCCTGGCAACAGTGAGTAAAGACCTTCAAACTGCACCCCCTGGTGTTGCTTCCTTTATTTCGCCCTGCACCGCATCATTTACCAAAGCCCCATAGACTTTAATAAGCACCAACGGCTGCCCCGGGGTACCGCTCCACCTGTGGGGAGCAGAACCATCCCAGCTGCTAATCCATCAGCCCCAGAGATCTCATCCAGCAGCGGCGGCTCTATAGCCGCAATCCACAGGTGGTGTCACGAATATTTCCACAAACTTTAATTAACGTTACCACTCCTACAACTGCCATATTAGTTGACCCCGCCAGGGTCACGGAGTCGGGCCCCGCCACCACTGACTACCCCCGGACTAGTCTGGCCCGACACCGGGTGTCCCAGGCCCTGGGGTGGGCGAGTCAGAAGACATAAGGCAGTGGGGGACATTATAGGGCCGTGGGGGACATTATAAGGCAGTGGGGGACATTATAAGGCAGTTGGGGACATTATAATGCAGTGGGGGACATAATAGGGCAGTGGGGAACATAATAGGGCAGTGGGGAACATAATAGGGCAGTGGGGGACATTATAAGGCAGTGGGGGACATTATAAGGCAGTGGGGACATTATAAGGCCGTGGGGGACATTATAGGGCAGTGGAAGTCATAAGGCAGTGGGGAACATTATAGCGCAGTGGGGACATTAAAAGGCAGTAGGGGACATTATAAGGCAGTGGGGGACATTATAGGATAATGGGGGACATTATGAAGCAAATTGGGACATTATAGGGCAATGAAGGACATTACGAGGCATCAAAGATTGTGGAAGAGGCAGCATAGTATAATGAGGCATGGGGGGGCCAGAATGAGGGACATAATTACTATATGGAGCCAGAATGAGGGACATAATTACTATATGGGGCCAGAATGAGGGACATACATTATTAGTTTATGGTGGCACGAGGGGCATAATTACTGTAGGGGCAAATTAGGGGATATTATTACTGATGAAATATGTTAATTTTGAGGATACTGTCTCCAATGGGGGAACAAGAGTCTGACGTGGTGTAGAAATTGGGCAAATAGTGAGGAATGGACTGTGGCAGTGATCAGCTATAGGTGACTGTTATTTTCTGCTGAGTCGCGTCATGGCAGGAAGAAGTGATGACGGTCAGCGCCAGATGAAGAAAAAATGTGAAGATGAATAAAGTCACCTAGAGACGTCACTGGTAAGTCAGTGTATTACATGAACACACACACACACTATACTGTACACTGTATACAGAGCTCCTGTATATGTCACTTGTGAGCACTGTATTACCTATACACTATATACAGAGCTCCTGTGCATTATGGCACTGATGATAATATTAGTGTTATTAGCATTGTAGTTTTTATTCATGATCATTATTGTAGTATTATATGTCCTTGTGTGGTAGTAATATGTCATCAGGTCATGTTGTACTGATATTTATCTCGTGTGTGGTATTATTTGGTCATTATGTAGTGTGGTTATAGTGTCACGGTATTTCTCCCTTGTATGTGGTTGTATTCGGTCACTATGTGGTCTGATTATGGTGTGGCGGTATTACTCTCTTGTACAGTTAGGTCCAGAAATATTTGGACAGTGACACAATTTTCGCGAGTTGGGCTCTGCATGCCACCACATTGGATTTGAAATGAAACCTCTACAACAGAATTCAAGTGCAGATTGTAACGTTTAATTTGAAGGTTTGAACAAAAATATCTGATAGAAATTGTAGGAATTGTACACATTTCTTTACAAACACTCCACATTTTAGGAGGTCAAAAGTAATTGGACAAATAAACCAAACCCAAACAAAATATTTTTATTTTCAATATTTTGTTGCGAATCCTTTGGTGCAATCACTGCCTTAAGTCTGGAACCCATGGACATCACCAAACGCTGGGTTTCCTCCTTCTTAATGCTTTACCAGGCCTTTACAGCCGAAGCCTTCAGGTCTTGCTTGTTTCTGGGTCTTTCCGTCTTAAGTCTGGATTTGAGCAAGTGAAATGCATGATCAATTGGGTTAAGATCTGGTGATTGACTTGGCCATTGCAGAATGTTCCACTTGCTCACCAGTCAATTCCTTTTTTTCTCAGAATGTACCTGACTGTTGATTTTGCTACTCCAAGCATGTCTGCTATCTCTCTGATGGATTTTTTCTTTTTTTTCAGCCTCAGGATGTTCTGCTTCACCTCAATTGAGAGTTCCTTAGACCGCATGTTGTCTGGTCACAGCAACAGCTTCCAAATGCAAAACCACACACCTGTAATCAACCCCAGACCTTTTAACTACTTCATTGATTACAGGTTAACGAGGGAGACGCCTTCAGAGTTAATTGCAGCCCTTAGAGTCCCTTGTCCAATTACTTTTGGTCCCTTGAAAAAGAGGAGGCTATGCATTACAGAGCTATGATTCCTAAACCCTTTCTCCGATTTGGATGTGAAAACTCTCATATTGCAGCTGGGAGTATGCACTTTTAGCCCATATTATACAGTCAGGGCCAGAAATATTTGGACAGTGACACAAGTTTTGTTATTTTAGCTGTTTACAAAAAAATGTTCAGAAATACAATTATATATATAATATGGGCTGAAAGTGCACACTCCCAGCTGCAATATGAGAGTTTTCACATCCAAATCAGAGAAAGGGTTTAGGAATCATAGCTCTGTAATGCATAGCCTCCTCTTTTTCAAGGGACCAAAAGTAATTGGACAAGGGACTCTAAGGGCTGCAATTAACTCTGAAGGCGTCTCCCTCGTTAACCTGTAATGAATGAAGTAGTTAAAAGGTCTGGGGTTGATTACAGGTGTGTGGTTTTGCATTTGGAAGCTGTTGCTGTGACCAGACAACATGCGGTCTAAGGAACTCTCAATTGAGGTGAAGCAGAACATCCTGAGGCTGAAAAAAAAGAAAAAATCCATCAGAGAGATAGCAGACATGCTTGGAGTAGCAAAATCAAGTTGGGTACATTCTGAGAAAAAAGGAATTGACTGGTGAGCTTGGGAACTCAAAAAGGCCTGGGCGTCCACGGATGACAACAGTGGTGGATGATCGCCGCATACTTTCTTTGGTGAAGAAGAACCCATTCACAACATCAACTGAAGTCCAGAACACTCTCAGTGAAGTAGGTGTATCTGTCTCTAAGTCAACAGTAAAGAGAAGACTCCATGAAAGTAAATACAAAGGGTTCACATCTAGATGCAAACCATTCATCAATTCCAAAAATAGACAGGCCAGAGTTAAATTTGCTGAAAAACACCTCATGAAGCCAGCTCAGTTCTGGAAAAGTATTCTATGGACAGATGAGACAAAGATCAACCTGTACCAGAATGATGGGAAGAAAAAAGTTTGGAGAAGAAAGGGAACGGCACATGATCCAAGGCACACCACATCCTCTGTAAAACATGGTGGAGGCAACGTGATGGCATGGGCATGCATGGCTTTCAATGGCACTGGGTCACTTGTGTTTATTGATGACATAACAGCAGACAAGAGTAGCCGGATGAATTCTGAAGTGTACCGGGATATACTTTCAGCCCAGATTCAGCCAAATGCCGCAAAGTTGATCGGACGGCGCTTCATAGTACAGATGGACAATGACCCCAAGCATACAGCCAAAGCTACCCAGGAGTTCATGAGTGCAAAAAAGTGGAACATTCTGCAATGGCCAAGTCAATCACCAGATCTTAACCCAATTGAGCATGCATTTCACTTGCTCAAATCCAGACTTAAGATGGAAAGACCCACAAACAAGCAAGACCTGAAGGCTGCGGCTGTAAAGGCCTGGCAAAGCATTACGAAGGAGGAAACCCAGCGTTTGGTGATGTCCATGGGTTCCAAACTTAAGGCAGTGATTGCCTCCAAAGGATTCGCAACAAAATATTGAAAATAAAAATATTTTGTTTGGGTTTGGTTTATTTGTCCAATTACTTTTGACCTCCTAAAATGTGGAGTGTTTGTAAAGAAATGTGTACAATTCCTACAATTTCTATCAGATATTTTTGTTCAAACCTTCAAATTAAACGTTACAATCTGCACTTGAATTCTGTTGTAGAGGTTTCATTTCAAATCCAATGTGGTGGAATGCAGAGCCCAACTCGCGAAAATTGTGTCACTGTCCAAATATTTCTGGACCTAACTGTATATATAATTGTATTTCTGAACATGTTTTTGTAAACAGCTAAAATAACAAAACTTGTGTCACTGTCCAAATATTTCTGGCCCTGACTGTATGTAGTTATATTCGGTCATTATGTGGTGTGGTTATAGTTTTGCGGTATTTCTCCCTTGTATGTGGTAATATTCGGTTACTATTATTATTATTATTATTTATTATTATAGCGCCATTTATTCCATAGCGCTTTACAAGTGAAAGAGGGTATACGTACAACAATCATTAACAGTACAAGACAGACTGGTATAGGAGGAGAGAGGACCCTGCCCGCGAGGGCTCACAGTCTACAGGTTACTATGTGGTTTAATTATGGTGGGGTGGTATTATCGCTAGCGTGCGTACCCGCCCCCATCGTTTGTGCGACACGGGAAAATCGCTGCCCGTGGCGCACAAAATCGCGTGGACCTGTCACACTACTTACCTGCCTAGCGACGTCGCTGTGACCGGCGAACCGCCTCCTTTCTAAGGGGGCGATCCGTTCGGCGTCACAGCGACGTCACTAAGCGGCCGCCCAATAGAAGCGGAGGGGCGGAGATGAGCGGGACGTAACATCCCGCCCACCTCCTTCCTTCCTCATTGCAGGCGGCCGCAGGTAAGGTGAGGTTCCTCGTTCCTGCGGTGTCACACATAGCGATGTGTGCTGCCGCAGGAACGAGGAACTACATCGTCCAAGCAGCAGCAACGATAATCGAGATTAGGGAGGGATGTCACCGATGAGCGATTTTGAACGTTTTTGCAACGATTCAAAATCGCTCATAGGTGTCACACACAACAACATCGCTAAAGCGGCCGGATGTGCGTCACAAATTCCGTGACCCCAACAAGATCGCTTTAGCGATGTCGTACCAAGTAAAGCGGCCTTTACTCTCTTCTATGTTGCTTTTGATCACTATGTGTTGGTAGTATGTTATCTGGTCATAGTGTCGTGGTATTTCTCCCTTGTATGTGGTATTATTCAGTCCCTTAGCGGTTTGGTCACGGTGTGGCGGTATTTCTCCCTTGTATATGGTATTATTGGTTTTGGTATAGTGGATTGTGTTGTGTATGGAGGTCACATTTTCTCTCTTTAACACTAGAAGTCCCAAGAATTTCGAGCTCCATAGCGTTCCAATGGTAGAAATGTTAAATGACTCCTCTCTGGGATTTCTAGTGATAAGGGGGGGATTATTTCCAATAGAAATTAAATACTTAAACATTTAACCCCTGCCTGTCCTGTGACCATACCATTACACTGCAGTAAATATGCACTTACAGAGGTTCTCCAGTGAAAACATGTAATCACCTTTCCTAAGGCCACGTGCACACAGTGAGTATTCAGTGAGTTTTTTACTTCAGTATTTGTAGCCAAAACCAGGAGCGGTAAAATCAGAGAAAAAGTGTAATAGAAACTCGAGCACCACTTCTGTATTTATCACCCACTCCTGGTTTGGGCTGCAAATACTGATGGAAGATACTGACCAAATACTGAACGTGTGAATGTGGCCTAAGAATGAGTGATAACTTATTCATCTGTGGGGTCCGATTGCTGAGACCTGCACCGATCGTGCAACTTTTATCCCCCATTACACTGGCGCTCGTGTCCGATTCGACCCCTGATCCATTCATTCCCTCAGTGGTTGCGAGCGCTGTGCTTGTTTTTATCTGGCTGCTCCACAGATGTTTGAATGGAGCTGTGGTCACACACCCCACCTGCCGCTGCAAAAAGTTCCCCAATCTTCCTATCGGTGCAGTATCCACTGGTCTGGTTCCACCGAATCACCGATCAATAAGTTATCACCAACCTACCCTGTGGATTGGTGATAACTTGTTTTAACCAAAGACCCCATTACTGCAAACTACTATAATTGTACATTCCAGTTATGGTGCAAAATATAGATGTGCAGGAGCTGCCTGTGTATATAGTCAAAGCATCACAATAACAGGGATAACACTAATGGGTGTTTATACAGTGCCTACAAGTAGTCTTCAACCCCCTGCAGATTTAGCAGGTTTGATAAGATGCAAATAAGTTAGAGCCTGCAAACTTCAAACAAGAGCAGGATTTATTAACAGATGCATAAATCTTACAAACCAACAAGTTATGTTGCTTAGTTAAATTTTAATAAATTTTCAACATAAAAGTGTGGGTCAATTATTGTTGAACCCTTAGGTTTAATATTTTGTGGAATAACCCTTGTTTGCAATTACAGCTAATAATCGTCTTTTATAAGACCTAATCAGGCCGGCACAGGTCTCTGGAGTTATCTTGGCCCACTCCTCCATGCAGATCTTCTCCAAGTTATCTAGGTTCTTTGGGTGTCTCATGTGGACTTTAATCTTGAGCTCCTTCCACAAGTTTTCAATTGGGTTAAGGTCAGGAGACTGACTAGGTCACTTCAACACCTTGATTTTTTCCCTCTTGAACCAGGCCTTGGTTTTCTTGGCTGTGTGCTTTGGGTCGTTGTCTTGTTGGAAGATGAAATGACGACCCATCTTAAGATCCTTGATGGAGGAGCGGAGGTTCTTGGCCAAAATCTCCAGGTAGGCCGTGCTATCCATCTTCCCATGGATGCGGACCAGATGGCCAGGCCCCTTGGCTGAGAAACAGCCCCACAGCATGATGCTGCCACCACTATGCTTGACTGTAGGGATGGTATTCTTGGGATCGTATGCAGTGCCATCCAGTCTCCAAACGTCACGTGTGTGGTTGGCACCAAAGATCTCGATCTTGGTCTCATCAGACCAGAGAACCTTGAACCAGTCTGTCTCAGAGTCCTCCAAGTGATCATGAGCAACCTCTAGACGAGCCTTGACATGACGCTTTGAAAGTAAAGGTACCTTACGGGCTCGTCTGGAACGGAGACCATTGCGGTGGAGTACGTTACTTATGGTATTGACTGAAACCAATGTCCCCACTGCCATGAGATCTTCCCGGAGCTCCTTCCTTGTTGTCTTTGGGTTAGCCTTGACTCTTCGGACAAGCCTGGCCTCGGCACGGGTGGAAACTTTCAAAGGCTGTCCAGGCCGTGGAAGGCTAACAGTAGTTCCATAAGCCTTCCACTTCCGGATGATGCTCCGAACAGTGGAGACAGGTAGGCCCAACTCCTTGAAAAGGGTTTTGTACCCCTTGCCAGCCTTGTGACCCTCCACGATCTTGTCTCTGATGGCCTTGGAATGCTCCTTTATCTTTCCCATGTTGACCAAGTATGAGTGCTGTTCACAAGTTTGGGGAGGGTCTTAATTAGTCAGAAAAGGCTGGAAAAAGAGATAATTAATCCAAACATGTGAAGCTCATTGTTCTTTGTGCCTGAAATACTTCTTAATACTTTAGGGGAACCAAACAGAATTCTGGTGGTTTGAGGGGTTGAATAATAAATGACCCTCTGAAAAAACTTTTCACAATTTAAAAAAAAAAAAAAAAAAAAAAGAAATAACATTTTTTTTGCTGCAGTGCATTTCACACTTCCAGGCTGATCTACTGTCCAAATGTCACAATGCCAAGTTAATTCCGAATGTGTAAACCTGCTAAATCTGCAGGGGGTTGAATACTACTTGTAGGCACTGTATTTAGCTGTAGGGAGGGGCCCTGGAGTCAATTACCCTGGTGGGCCCCAGACACCCCAGTCCGACCCTGTGTAAGCCTATGGGCGCTGGAATCCATCGGAATCTGTTAAATGACTGATTCCGGCGACGGATCCGTTTTTAGGAACAGAGCATGCTCAGAAGTGGAAATTCCTTTCTCGTTACAAAATTCTCTCTCTCTATCTGTCGGTCGGTTTCTCTCTCTCTGTCAATGTTGGACTTTCGGTCGGTCTCTCTCTGTCGATGTCGGTCGCTCTCTCTCTCTCTGTCGGTCGGTCGGTCTCTCCCTCCTTCATACTTATCGATGCGACGCTGCACGGCTGTCACACTGCTCAGGCGGCTTCCCCTGGTTTTGAAAATGCCGGCCGCTCATATTCCATCTCGTATTCACTGCTTCCCCCACCCACCGGCGCCTATGATTGGTTGCAGTTAGACGAGCCCCCACACTGAGTGACAGCTGTCTCACTGCAACCAATCACAGCCGCCAGTGGGTGGGTCTATATCTTGCAGTAAAATAAATAAATAATTTTTTTAAAAAAACGGCGTGCGGGCCCCCCCAATTTTGATACCAGCCAAGGTAAGGCCACACGGCAGAGGGTTGGTATTCTCAGGATGGGGAGCCCCACGTTATGGGGAGCCCCCAGCCTAAAAATGGCAGCCAGCAGTTGCCCAGAAATGTCGCATCTATTAGATGCGACAGTCCCGAGACTCTACCCAGCTCATCCCGATTGCCCTGATGCGGTGGCAATCAGGGTAATAAGGAGTTAATAGCAGCCCATAGCTGCCACTAAGTCCTAGCTTAGTGATGGCAGGTGTCTATAAGACCCCCCCATCACTAAACTGTAGTGAAAGTAAATAAAGACAAACTCCAAAAAATCCTTTATTTGAAATAAAAGACAAATAAACACCCTATTTCATCATTTTAATAATTCCCAAATACCCCTTCAGGGCCGACGTAATCCACACGAGGTCCCACAATGCTTTTAGCTCTGCTACATTGGAAGCTGACAGGAGCGGCCGTAGAACACTGTCACTCACTGTGAGCTCCACAGAGCAACTGAAGTGAGTTGCGCTGTCAGCGGTGACGTCACTCAGATAGTGCCGGTGTGTGTGTTGTCATGATGGGTGCGGTAGTACCTGTGTGTGTGTGTGGTGATGATAGGAGCGGTAGTGTCGGTGTGTGTGCGGTGATGATGGGGGCGGTAGTGCCGATGTGTGTGCGGTGATGAAGGGGGCGGTAGTGCCTGTGTGTGTGCGGTAATGATGGGGCCGGTAGTACTGGTGTGTGTGCGGTGATGATGGGGCCGGTAGTGCCGGCGTACGCGGTGATGATGGGGGCGGTAGTGTCGGTATGTGCGGTGATGATGGGGGCTCTCTCTCTCCCCTTTGCCAGGTAACTGATCCGTTTTTTTTACTGATCCAGCCCATCAGTTGTACCACAATCTGCAACGCATCAGTCTCATCAGCCACAAAACTGATTGTGACTGATGCAAAACAACGGAAGTGTGAAATTAGCCTTACTAGTCCATCGTGTACCAATGTCTACACCAGAGTGGGGTGGAGAACGAGCAGCGCTTATGGACACTTTGGTTTGTAGCGATTTATTATCCTAGAGCCGGCTCTCAGGAGGGGCAGGCTGGCACACAGGAGGAGAAAGGTGGGATTTATCGCCCTCTCTCCTCCATAGCCGGCTATTGCGACTCTCGCTCTGCGTGCATGGTACACCGGTGTACCGCGAGTGCAGTGCGATTTTTCTCTCGCCCCATTCACTTAAATGGGTGCAAGAGAAAAGAGTCTCGCATTACAGTTGCAGCATGCTGCAATTGTTTTCTCGGTCCGATTAGGACTGAGAAAATAATTGCTCATGTGCGCTGACACACATGCTAGAATTGGTCCGAGTGGAATGCGATGTTTTATCGCACTCCACTCGCACCGATTTTCTTAGGCCAGAGAATCACTTCTGGGCATGCTCAGAAGTAAAAACCGAATCCGGTACATGCTTCCGGTGTTTGATGCATGCCACCGGATTCGGCGTGCATAGACTTTCATTATGCACCGGTTTTTTTTATGAGACAAAAAACGTTGCATGAAACGTTCCATGCGGCCACCGCATTAATTAATTAAGCCGCATCTGGAAAAAGCCGGATGCAACGCAAGGTCATCAGGCACAATCCGGTGACAATACAAATCAATGGGGATAAAACGGATGTGGTACCTGATCAGTTTTAACCGTTTTTTTCCGGATTGCGCCTGATGGGAAAAACCTTATGTGTGAAAGAGCCTTATATTGGTCTGGCCTTTCCTGTATTATTTATGAATAGACCTTTAAGCAATTACAGTATTGTATTATGGAATGATTACTGTATATTATTTATTATGCACTTGCACTTTATCGCCATACAGATTCTTATCCATTCATTACAACAGTTTTCGTGCACTTTGCACCTTATTGATTAACAACCACGACAGGTGGGTCCAGAAATATTTGGACAGTGATCGAATCTTTGTGATTTGACCTCTACATGCTACTCATTTTTATTTAAAATGAAACAACTTAGATGCAATTCAAATGTTTTTTAATTTTAGGTTGTATTAAAAGAATTTTTTTCAACCATTTTTCTACAACGCTTCCACCTTTCAGGGGCTCAAAAGTAATTGGACAAATGAACTTTATCATGCAGGGTGTGCCGCCCCCACGCCTGTAGCAGCCGAGCTGCTCGGATCCAGACCCGCTGTGTGGCTCGAGGGATCCTCCGGACCCGGGGGTCACGCGGACACGCCAAATGAAAAGGGGGACGTAGTTGTACGGGCTTGGCCGTATTCAGTTTGTGACGCCACCCACGGTGTGTGGTGAAAGGTGGCACCACTGCTGCTGTTGTGGGACACCCCGGGGGAGATGTAATGGCAGCTGGATGTTAACCCCTCCGTGGGTAGGGATGGTTGCCCGGGGCCCAGTGCCTCTGTGCAGGGAATGGCTATGGCAGGGGCCTGCGCGCCCGGACATACCAGGGGATGTTTGGTTACTTACAGTTGAATAAATCACACGAGTCTTTTGGTAAATCAAGGTGCTGGTGGCCGTCCGCCGCGGCCGGTTGTACTCTGGTCCCCCACCCGGGCTGGTGGTCGCCGTCTTTTCCCTCTGCACTGTTTTTGCTTGTGTTGGACTTCCCGGTATGGAACACGGGAGTCCGCTCCCGGCTTGTTGTGTACCTGAGGAGCCGTGCCCGCTGATGCTGACCCGTGGGATCTATCGGGCCCTTGCGGTTGCCCTATCCCTCTCTGTGGATGGTTGTCTGCTTTTGGGACTTTGGTTGGGACAGGACCTAAAATCCTGCCTTCAATTGGTTAATTAGCTAGGCCGTTGGTTCTGGTCCTGGCTTCAGGGTCCAAGTACCCCCTCTGTGCACGGTTTCTGGGTCGGTTCTCTGGTGTCGGTACCAGCGGGCTCCAACCCTGTCCCGGTCCACCTCGGATCTCCGGCTGCCGTCTTCCCGTCGCCTGCTGACGGAGATCACAATCTGCCACCTAGCCAAGGCACCAGGGCTCCGACCCTGGCACCTGTCAACTTGAGCTTCACCTCCGCTGGGGCTACACCAAACCCCAGCCTCCACTCCTCTCAACTTGAACTCCCGACTTAATCTGCTTTGATCTGAACTTAACTGCCTGTTTTCCCGCCCCGGGCTATCTAGACCCCTAGGTGGGCGTTTCCTAACACCTGGTCCCGCCCACTGGTGTGCCTGTCTTGCCCTGAGGGGGGTGGCTGGGGTTTCAGGTCGGCTGTATGTAACCCTGTGAGGGATGGTGTTATGCGGGGGCCTCTTGTGTGACTACCTGGTTTTGCCAGGGCGTGACACTTAACATGTTCACGTTTAATACTTTGTAGAGAATCATTTGTAGGCAATGACTGTCTGAAGTCTGAAAGCCATGGACGTCACTAAACTATGGATTTCCTCCTCTGTGATGCTTTGATGGGCCTTCACTGAAGCTGACTTCAGTTGTTGCTTGTTTGTGGGTGTTTCTACCTTAAGTTTTGTCAAAGCATGTGAGATGCAGCTCCATGAGATCTGGTGATTGACTCGGCCACTGCAGAATATTTCCCTTGATTGCCTTAAAGGGAACCTGTCACCAGATTTGTCCCTTATAACCTGCGGTCACCACCAGTGAGCCTTATATAGAGCATTCTAGAATACAGTATATAAGTGCCCAGGCAACTATGTAGAACGTAAAGAAGAGCTTTATTATACTCAACTATGAGGCACAACAAAGAGCGGGGGAGCCAGCACTGCCTGAGAATGGCATGCAAAAAAACAAATTTTAGTGTAAATTCACAATTATTCCAACTGTACTATAATGCAAATTGAGATTTTCAGCAAATGATTGAACAATAATTTGAGCCGCCCCTGCCAACGTCAAGGCAAATCTCAATAGGGGGGTCCTACTCTATATTAATATTTTCAATGTGCCATACGGCTAACTAATTAAATTAAATTAAAAGCAGAACCATATAGGACCCACCTATTGAGATTTGCCGTGACGTGGCAGGGATGGCTCAAAAGGTTGATTAATTTTTTGTTGAAAATCTCATGTCTGCATTGTGGTACAGTTGGAATTATTTGTGAATTTACACTTTTAATTTTTCACACGCCATTTTTCAAGCAGTGCTGGCTCCCTCTCCTCTTCAACTATGAGGCAGTCTTTGACCTTTCCCCACCCCTGCGCATTAGAGTACTTTGCTCAGTCCTCAGCAGGGCAGATCAAAGTGCGCATACGTAAGAGGCAATGGCGGCCTCTGTGTGGATGATGTAGGACGCGTCATCCACATGGGGCAGGGAAGAAGGACAGTGACTGCACAAGATAGAGTAGGCACTGGACCAAGTCCACCAACGCCTATTGGACCCAACTGCCCCCTAGGTGAGTATAAAAAAGGTCTTGTTTACATTCCACAGAGCAGCCTGGGGTCTTATATACAGTATTCTAGAATACTGTATATAACAGCTTACAAGTGCTGGTGCAATATATAAGGGAAAAGACAGGTTCCCTTTAAAAAACTCCTGGGTTGCTTTCGCAGTATGTTTTGGGTCATTGTTCATCTGTACTGTGAAGTGCCATAAAATCAACCTTGGCTGAATCCGAGCAGAAAGTTCAGCCCTGTACACTTGAGAATTCATCCTACTGCTTCTGTCTTTAGTCACATCATCAATGAACACTATTTACCCAGATTTTCCCGTTAGTGAGATCGATGCTGACAGTTGGTGCTCATAGAGTTCTATGGAGAACTATAATGTTGTTTTAGGAAAACTTAAAGAAGAATGTTTGTATCTCCATCCCTCTGCCCCTATATAGAATTTAAAAGGCACCAATGTCATCTCCTATCTCAGTAATGGGGTAATCTGTTGTCAGCATATTTTAACCATTAATTGAGAGTGAAAGATCAGTCCAAGAGAAAGAAGCAGATTTCTCTGATAAAATATATTACATATTTGCTTATTTTCATGTGTATTATTGATTTATTAACTAAAAAAATTATTGAAAAATACAGTTACCCTTTAATGAATGTGCCCCATTATAAATCTATAATTTCTCAATAAATGAACATATTGAAATGTAGCATATGGTGACAATATTTAGTATAATAGTGCTGGACGCAGGTTGTTCGTCGTTCCTGTGAACAACAACGCACCTGCGTCCTCCGGCAACTAGGTGGGCGTGTCGTTAATGCGACTGCTCTCTGCCCCTCCGCTTCTATTGGACGCCTGCCGTGTGACGTCGCTGTGACACCGCACGAACCGCCCCCTTAGAAAAGAGACTGTTCGCCGGCCACAGTGACGTCGGTAGGAAGGTAAGTATGTGTGACGGGTACTAGCGATTTTGTCCACCACGGGCAGCAATTTGCCAGTGATGCACAAACGACGGGGTCGGGTGCTTTCATGAGTGACATCGCTCGCGATGTCGCTGCGTGTAAAGCAGCCTTTGGTTTTGAAAATTGTTAGCCCCAGCTTTGTGCTAGGGAATAGATCAAGGGTGCACAAACTTTTCTATGCCAAAGGCCACATCGTCAGATCATATCAGAAAAGAATCTGTCAGCAGGATTTCAACCCCTGCCCCCTCCCCCCACACTCCTAACTAATTATATGCATATGCAACTCTTTCAAACAGCCCAGCCATACCTTCACATGGCCAGTCCATTCCTCCGCATCCTGTTCCCTGGCCAGCGCTGCCTCTTACCCCTTGACTGACAGTCTCTATGCTGTGTGACTTCAGGCAAGGGAGCCTTCAGACAAGCAGTAGGAAGCGGCACTAGGTGTGAGATAGAGTTGGAGTGACAGAGGCTTGTAAAGAGTATTCCACACCAAAAGCACTCAGCTATATTTGCATATTCATTGAAATGCTGATTTCTCAGTAATGGAAGAACGGAGTAACATACTGGCCATGGAAAAGTATTACCGGACTTGTCTTTAAAATGTCCAGGGTCATAACATTTACCCGTGCTGGAGGAGGGCCTGCCGATGTCAGCAGCTATTTCAGCTGCATGTGCATCTTAGGAAGCACATTCAGCTGAAATGTATTATGTACATTAATGAGAAAAAAATTTACTTTTTTGAATTTATCAAATGGCTGCAATGAAACGAGTGAAAAATTTAAAGGGGTCTGAATACTTTCCATACCCACTGTGTATATATATATATATATATATATATATATATATACACAGTGGTGTGAAAAAGTGTCTGTCCCTTTCCTGGTTTCTTATTCTTTTGCATGCTTTTCACATTGAAATGTTTCAAATCACCAAACAAATTTAAATATTAGACAAAGATAACACAGGTAAACACAAAATGTAGTTTATAAAAAAAGGTTTTTATTATTAAGGGAAAAAAAACCATCCAAACCTAGAGGGCCCTATGTGAAAACGTGATTGCTCCTCCACCCTTAAAACATAACTTAACTGTGGTTTATCACATCTTGGGAAGCGGAGTTCAATTTCCCTAGCCACACCCAGGCCTGATTACTGAAACACAAGATCTCAATCAAGAAATCACTTTAAGAGAACCCACTTCTCACAGTGAAGTAGACCAAAAGATCCTCAAGAGCTAGACATCATGCCATGGTCCAATCTAATCAATTGAATATGTAAATTAAGTGGACACCTCACCAGAGGGGTTTATTTGGTTTATTACTGTTGCACATTCACTAATGTCCTGTGTTTGAGGATGGCTGTTCACACTGTGAACACTATGAAACAACATTGAATAAAAGAAAAAAATTTAATGGATGAGTGCCGATCCTTCTTTCTCTTATACAATACCAAAAAGAAGCCCAGGATGGGGAACATATATATCAGAAAGGGGTTCTGGATGAGGGACAGGGCCAGCTCCAGGTTTTTGTGGGCCCCGGGCGGAAGAGTCCCAGTGGGCCCCATAAACACGCAGACACACACACATACACAGATACGTACATATACATATTTAAAGACAAACTCACAAAATACATATAAACAGACAAATCTATACAGTCATATACACTGACATACAGTACATAGATACACATCATACATGCCTACAGACAGACACACACAGCTCTGCTGCATACAGACACACACTGCTCTGCTGCATACATACATACACACACACTGCTGCTGCATACATACATACAGACACACACAGTTCTGCTGCATACATACAGACACACACTGCTCTGCTGCATACATACAGACACACTCCCACTGCTCCGGCGGTTTTTCCTCTTTTGAAAAATCCGGCCGCCCATTATTCAATCTCGTATTCACTGCTACCGGCGCCTATAATTGGTTGCAGTCAGACCCGCCCCCATGCTGAGTTACAGCTGTCTCACTGCAACCAATCACAGCCACCCGTGGGCGGGTCTATATCATGCAGTACAATAAATAAATAAATAATTTTAAAAAAACGGCGTGCAGTCCCCCCTAATTTTGATACCAGCCAAGGTAAAGCCACATGGCTGAAGGCTGGTATTCTCAGGATGGGGAGCCCCACGTTATCGGGAGCCCCCCAGCCTAAAAATATCAGCCAGCAGCCGCCCGGAATTGCTGCATCCATTAGATGTGACAGTCCCGGGACTCAACCCGGCTCATCCCAAATTGCCCTGGTGCGGTGGCAATCGAGGTAATAAGGAGTTAATGGCAGCAGCCCATAGCTGCCACTAAGTCCTAGGTTAATCATGGCAGGCGTCTCCCAGAGATACCTTCCATGATTAACCTGTAAGTGAAAGTAAATAAACACATACACCTGAAAAAATCCTTTATTTGGAATAAAAGACAAAAACAACACCCTCTTTCACCACTTTATTAAAATCCCCAAATACCCCTCCAGGTCCGGTGTAATCCACACGAGGTCCCGCATCCAGCTCTGCTACATGAAGCTGACAGGAGCGGCAGTAGAACACCGCCGCCCCTGTGAGCTCCACGCAGCAACTGAAGTGAATCGCGCTGTCAGCAGGGACGTCACTGAGGTAATGCTGGTGTGTGTGTGTGTGGTAATGATGGGTGCGGTAGTGCTGGTGTGTGTGCGGTGAAGATGTGGGCGGTAATGTCGAGATGTGTGCGGTGAAGATGAGGGCGGTAATGTCGGGATGTGTGCGGTGAAGATGAGGACGGTAATGTCGGGATGTGTGCGTTAATGTCGGGATGTGTGCGATAATATCGGAATGTGTGCGGTAATGTCGGGATGTGTGCGGTAATGTCGGGATGTGTGCGGTGATGTCAGGATGTGTGCGGTAATGTCGGGATGTGTGCGGTAATGTCGGGATGTGTGCGGTAATGTCGGGATGTGTGCGGTAATGTCGGGATGTGTGCGGTAATGTCGGGATGTGTGCGGTAATGCCGGGATGTGTGCGGTAATGTCGGGATGTGTGCGGTGATTTCGGGATGTATGCGGTGATGTCGGGATGTGTGCGGTAATGTCGGGATGTGTGCGGTAATGTCGGGATGTGTGCGGTGATGTCGGGATGTGTGCGGTGATGTCGGGATGTGTGCGGTAATGTCGGGATGTGTGCGGTAATGTCGGGATGTGTGCGGTAATGTCGGGATGTGTGCGGTGATGTCGGGATGTGTGCGGTAATGTCGGGGTGTGTTCGGTGATGTCGGGATGTGTGCGGTGATGTCGGGATGTTTGCGGTGATAATGAGGGCTCGCTCTCTCTCGGCTAAAGAAAACTTAAGGCAATGCGTTCACTGGAATCCGTGGCCTTTAATATTACACTTTTTGCAACGCAAGTGTGAAACTAGCTAAGGGACGGCAGCCACAGTTTCCTGCCGAGGACTGCGGTCCTCGGAACTCGGCCCGGGGGCAGCAGAACTGAAGGAGAGTGGGCAGGGTCCGGGGGCAGCTGAAGTGACGAGGCCGAGTGGGCCCCCCCAGCTTTCCAGGGCCCCGGCATTTTCCTGGGTATGCCGGGTGCTGACGCCGGCCCTGATGAGGGATATACAGTATATACCATGATGAGGGGATATATACCAGGAAGAAGTCAGGGATATTTCAGGTTGTGGGACATATATACCTGGAAGGGACAATGGAAGGTAGGTACAGGATGGGGTGCAGGATGGGGGCATATTTACCAGGAAGTGAATCAGGATGGGGTACACTATTACAGAAGGAAGGGGGGAGCTTGTATATTTTTATAGGATTTAGAATGCTACAAAGGCCCTTATGTGTAACCAACAAGCAGGGGAGAGGAGGTCAAAATTTTGCACTGGGGCTTATCGGACTCTAGTTATGCCACTGGATAGAGCTACAGTATATGCATATACAAATAGTATGAGGTGTGAAATTCTGCTGACAGATTCCCTTTAATAGCTGCAAATAAACTTGATGGGGCATGCCCATCTGAGATATTTAGGGCGTATTGTGCTCCCTGTTTGGCACCTCAAAGAAGATAAGACAGGTTTACTGCACTTGCTTGCAATTATCTTCATGGAAGTCAACTAAATGGTTGAATATTTTGCAACTCAACAATGGAGAAAACCACACATATGCTCAACAACCAAGAATACATTGCTCCAATACCAGTGCCTGCCACCTAAAGCCCACCATGGCAGTGTTCATCATAACACTACAAGGAACACAGTGCTCCCTTATAATATTACTTGTTACCCAATGCCCCACATCACAATGCTAAACACTCAGCATCCGCCTCTCTTTGTCACTCCTCTTTTATTTGACATGAAATATTCATGTGAATAGCCACTACAGGGCGATCCTTAATGTTTTGCACTGATAGCTATAATCAGTGCAAGAATAAAAAACGACACTATTTTCAAATAATAACATAATGGGGCAGGCAAGCATTTTTATACTATGATAAAATAAATGTGTTACTAGAAAATCTTTGTTTTTGTTTTTAATTCCTTTGTAAATGTATTACACTTATGAAATAGATGGGAATTATGCTGTATTAGAAAGATGTATTGCAGGCTTAGTACCCCCAGTCTAAACCAACCAATAATGCAAGCACAACATAGTGACCTATGGCGTTATTCACTTTATAGGTTACACTACAAATTATTAGATTGTGCACATTACATTTGGGACAGATCTGTTTTAAATGTTAGGTACTTTACTGATCATAGCAGTTATTGGTTTTGTAAAATGAATTTATCATATGGATTGTGTTGACATCACATTTGGTGGACATGCTTGAACTATGCCACATTGATCATTCATATGTCATAATGGGTAATTCAAGTACTCAAGAGACAACAAAGGGTCAAACAGAATTTTGAATTTTTGTAGCAAAAAAGGGGTGCACCTCAACCTACGCAAAACGACATTTCCGCTTCTAGGAAGCCTTCATCAAGGTTTTGCATATAAAGTGTTGAGAGTTTAGGGTAAAAAAATCTGCAATATCAGTTGGGTGTCTGCAGTATGGGTAAGGCGCCCAAGAATGTAGAGACAAATCATATATCAGGTTAGCGGGGGAGGATGCAGAGGATAGAGGAGCAGTGCGCCTTCAGTGAGTCCTCCGGTGTTTTATGGACAATGTACGAGGCAGTGGTGGCAGTGATAGCAGCGGCAGTCTTTGTCCATAAAACACAAGCATAAAACTCTCAACGCTTTATACGTAAAACCCTGATGAAGGCTTCCTAGAAGCAGAAACGCCATTTTGCATGGGTTAAGGTGCATCCCTTATTGCAACAAATTAAAAATTAAAAATTCTATTTGACCCTATGTTGTCTCTTGAGTGTTGGAGTTATCCTTTATGATTATTGATTTTTTCCTCCTAGCACCTACTTATTTTCTGTTGATCCGGACCCTATCTATTATACACTGAACATATGGTCAACCAAACATAGGCGCTATGGACTCTTTCTGTTGAAACTGTGGCATCAAGTTGTATTGAAAAGTGTAATAATTTTAAATAATATTATTATTATTATTATTATTATTATTATTATTATTATTAACAACTTGAGACACTGCATCTAAATGCCTGTGGAAAAATATTTTTTGTCACAGTTTTTAATTTGTCCGACCTTGTTGATAGTGTGTGAGCCAAGTTGTGCCACCTTATTTATATAAATGAGACATTAATTTTCCTTTGGCCAACTAATCCAAGGTGAATTTATATAATTTAGCTGTTTTTGAATTTTCACAAAACAAAAAAACAAATCAGTGCTGCTGTTTTGAAGAACAATATGTAACTGTTAGGGCGGCGTCCCACGCTACGATATATCGGGCGATATGTCGTCAGGGTGACGGATTCCGTGACTCACATCCGGCATCGTTTGCGTGTGACACCTCCGAACGACTTTCAACGAGCAGAAATACTCACCTTATCGTTGCTCATTGACACGCGTTCATTTTCATAAAGTCGTTCCTCCTTCTGCAGCCGGTTGTTCGTCGTTTCCGAGGCAGCACACATCGCTCCGTGTGACACCCTGGGAACGACGAACACAGCTTACCTGCGTCCCGCCGGAATGCGGAAGGAAGGAGGTGGGCGGGATGTTACGTCCCGCCCATCTCCGGCCCTCCGCTTCTATTGGGCAGCCGCTGTGTGACGTTGCTGTGACGCCGAACGTCCCTCCCCCTTCAGGAAGAGGATGTTCACCACCCACAGCGAGATCGTTCAGGAGGTAAGTAGGTGTGACGGGGTAAACGACTTTGTGCAACACGGGCAACAAATTGCCCGTGACGCACAAACGACGGGGGCGGGTGTGATCGCTCATGCGATCGCACGATATATCGTCTCGCGTGATGCCGGCCTTACACTTTAGACCTGAAATGGCAACGCATTTATGCAAAATCGGCACAAATTTGACCACAGTGTGCCATATTTTTTCCACTACCTTATGATTTTTTTTCCCACATGCATGGTACAGTGAATAGTTTCAGATTTTAGTGTGAAATCTGAAACAAAAATCTACCACATTGTGAATTCATCCTATGTTATTTAAGGGGGCTTTACATGCTGCAACATCGCTAATGATCATTTTATTATAAATTCTAAAAACATCCAAAATACACACTATAGAACCTAAAGTGCACAGGTGGAGAAGGGAGGAGGGTAAAGGATAAAGTAACCCCTAAATATAAACCTCCCTCCTGTCCACTACCTCACGCGGGGGTTGGCACCCTAAAAGCACGATATGGCGCCCCCACTCACCGCCGGCTATCCTTAGCCTGCCCTAGTTAACCCTAGCGGCAGGTATGAAAGGTGCTCAAAAACTCATAAAGTGCATAAGTGCGGATAGCTAATGAGGTATAAAAAGAGGATCATGTAAATCAATTGGCCTTAGAGGTTAGGCGAGGATGCGCCAGAAAATGTGGAGGGGACCTTAATAACTGTCTCCTAACCGCTCCCTACCTCAAGCGGGGGTCGGCACCCTGAATACACGATAACATATGGCGCCCCCACACCACGAAGGCTGCCCCTAAAGAGTCCCTATTGCACCCTATCAGACAATATGCATACAAATATAAAGTGCCTGTGCTGTGGGCCTAAAGTGCATAGTGATAAATAACGATAAGGAGGCACTTATACTAGGATGCAATAATAAATTTACAGCAGCATTTTAAACCAGAAAGTGCATGTGCTTAATCAA
This sequence comes from Anomaloglossus baeobatrachus, assembly GCF_048569485.1. Taxonomy (NCBI): domain Eukaryota; kingdom Metazoa; phylum Chordata; class Amphibia; order Anura; family Aromobatidae; genus Anomaloglossus; species Anomaloglossus baeobatrachus. The sequence goes on from NC_134354.1 coordinate 226,724,297, forward strand.
AGATGCAGGGGACTAAGAAAGGGGTGTACTCATCACTGATACATGATCCAATTGTCGACTTCGGTTGCCTCAACTCGTTTCTCCCTCCAGGGTCATCAGGAGGCCTGATATTCAACGTGACAGACAGATGTAAAGATGAGCAGATGAGAAAAGGGGCCTGATGCCAGCAGCTCCCTTTTAAACTGAACCAGGCACCTCTGGGCCCACCCCCTCCCAGAGGTGCCTGGTTCAGTTTAAAAGGGAGCTGCTGGCATCAGGCCCCTTTTCTCATCTGCTCATCTTTACATCTGTCTGTCACGTTGAATATCAGGCCTCCTGATGACCCTGGAGGGAGAAACGCGTTGAGGCAACCGAAGGCGACAATTGGATCATGTATCAGTGATGAGTACACCCCTTTCTTAGTCCCCTGCATCTTTGATTAAGCACATGCACTTTCTGGTTTAAAATGCTGCTGTAAATTTATTATTGCATCCTAGTATAAGTGCCTCCTTATCGTTATTTATCACTATGCACTTTAGGCCCACAGCACAGGCACTTTATATTTGTATGCATATTGTCTGATAGGGTGCAATAGGGACTCTTTAGGGGCAGCCTTCGTGGTGTGGGGGCGCCATATGTTATCGTGTATTCAGGGTGCCGACCCCCGCTTGAGGTAGGGAGCGGTTAGGAGACAGTTATTAAGGTCCCCTCCACATTTTCTGGCGCATCCTCGCCTAACCTCTAAGGCCAATTGATTTACATGATCCTCTTTTTATACCTCATTAGCTATCCGCACTTATGCACTTTATGAGTTTTTGAGCACCTTTCATACCTGCCGCTAGGGTTAACTAGGGCAGGCTAAGGATAGCCGGCGGTGAGTGGGGGCGCCATATCGTGCTTTTAGGGTGCCAACCCCCGCGTGAGGTAGTGGACAGGAGGGAGGTTTATATTTAGGGGTTACTTTATCCTTTACCCTCCTCCCTTCTCCACCTGTGCACTTTAGGTTCTATAGTGTGTATTTTGGATGTTTTTAGAATTTATAATAAAATGATGTTTTAAGGGTTTATAGATATATTTGTAACATCGCTAATGATATATCATCGGGTCACGACGTTAGTGACGCACATCCGGCGCCATTAGCGACATCACAGCGTGTGACAGCTAGGAGCGACAATCAACGAGCGCAAAAACGTCATAAATCGTTGACACATTGCTCCTTTCCTTAATATCGTTGCTGCTGCAGGTACGATGTTGTTCGTCGTTCCTGCGGCACCACACATCGCTACGTGTGACACCGCAGGAACGACGAACATCTCCTACCTTCGTCCACCGGCAATGCGGAAGGAAGGAGGTGGGCAGCATGTTCCAGCCGCTCATCTCCGCCCCTCCTCTGCTATTGGACGGCTGCCGTGTGACGCCGCACGAACCGCCCTCTTAGATAGGAGGTGGATCGCCGACCAGAGCGACGTCGCAGGGAAGGTAAGTCCGTGTGACAGGTGTAAGCGATGTTGTGCGCCACGGACAGCAATTTGCCTGTGTCGCTTAACCGACGGGGCGGGTACGTTCGCTAGCGATATCGATACCGATATCACAGCGTGTAAAGTACCCTTATGTGTTAGAACATTTCTTATGGGGGGAGCACAGACTGTTTTTTCAATATAAACACAAGTCTATAGGTTTATTTTCATATTAAATTATATTATTACACATTCAATTTCTACATTGTAAAACAGATTCTGTGATATGCAGCCGTGATGGTGGATAGAGGCAGAGATGAGTTGTCCATCTAACGCAGAAGTATAGGCTGCATTTGTAAAAACCAACAGTACGGAGGCTTGAATGATGGTTTTCTTTTGCTCTAGTAGGGTTATACCATAGTTGTATCGCCTCCTGCCAGGCTCTGAAAAAGCTAAAATGTATAGAAATGAGTTAAAAAGCATACATTGGAATAAACATAAAATTGAATATGTTGCTTTATAGATACACTGTACGTAAATGAAGTATCTGAAGATCAATTCTTGTCAAAATATACATTTTTTTTTGTATTTTCATAAGAAAAAATACTAAAACACAGTAATTTTTATATTGGCTTCACCACAGGCCAAGTCTTTTTAGTCTTCAGCTTGGTCCATGGTCAGCAATTATCTCCTCAGATGGCAGGAGTATAAGATAACACCAATATCATAAGGGTGGAGGCAGATAAAAGAGGATCGTTCCACCCCTGCAGAGTGACTACACACATGGCATAAAGCAGGCCCCCCATACTCTCTAATATAAGTCAATGAGTTGTTTGCTAACTGAGATTTCTTATTTTCAGGTCCATGCGAGAAACTCATTTTTGTAGTTGGCAGAGGAGTAGCTCAGGCAAGTCAGTAGTTCTCATAATGATGTAGACAAGTTAAAGGGAACCTATCACATGATTCATGGTGCCGGAAAATTAGCCTCCATGAATCAACATCCTGTTCCTTTATATTTTTTACTCTGTAACACTGAGAGAAACGTAGTTGAAAATGGGACTGGGGACATGGTGAGTAGTCGTGGTGAGGTGACTACCTATGTGTGCATAGAAGGAGATCTGTCAATCTAGCTGAGCGGCTGGAGAGAGACCATCAGAGAGTAACTCCATGACTAGTCACCTCTTGTCTGACCCTGTTTTCAGCAGAATACAAATCCTATATAGAAAGAACTTTCTAAAGTATTAATAGTAAGGCAATATTTTTTATGGTAACAATTACAACAAAAATATATTACACAATTCATTAAAAAGTGTAGGAAATGACATGATGCGATGTTAATAAGGTTAATCTCAGAGCAATGCAGCCCATGGTACGGCCAGCATGAATCATGTGACAGGTTCCCTTTACAAACATACAAGTGTTAATCTTACAAATTAAATTAAGTAAAAATACATTTTCATGAGAGATATACTCTACCGGTATAATATATATATAAATATATCAAAACCAGGAGAACAGAGTAAATATGCTTCAAAAAATATCAAAATTTATTGACAAGTTATTAAACATACAGTATCAGATGAGATAAAACAGGCACAAGAGGAAGAGATGATATAAAAGGCAATAACACCTGGGGGCAGCACGGCCGTCACTAAGGGAAAATCAAATCTCCATCCACCAGGCCATATGCATCCAACAAGGCAAAAAAAGAGCCCCAATGGGCTCATTTATCAAAGGCACAGCCAAATTTTGTTTGATGGATGCCCAGGCCCAAGCGGAGGATAAACAACAGGCAAGCAGTGATTATACTAAAGGAACACCTGCATCGGGCGGCCCCTATTATATAGATAGACCCATGAGGGTTCAGTGTACAAAGGAAAAATCGGGACAAGCCAGATGCATGTGGACCTAGTCCACCAGTACCGCAAACCTGTAAATACCAAAGGACGTGCAGCCAACCAGGGGTGAATTAATATGCATACAAACACCAGGGATTTCAATGAAAATAAATGTATATCAATCTGATCAGTCCTCCTGCTCTATAACATCCTGTCTGCAGATCAGGTACCATTTTCAACATCACAGGTTTCCTTGAAATAGGTTGTTTCTTCAGACTGTCACGTGTCCTATGAAGGGCTATAGATCTCACACCTTAGGAGGGTCCTGCTTAGAACCCACTTATTTATCTTGTCCAGAGAGTCAATGCTGCTCTTAATTGGCTCCCTTTTTCAATATGTTATATACACATTGAATCATTTGACTGATGTCATGTAATGGTACATTGTATCAGAAATGTATGGCTGGAGCTTAAAGAGGATATAGTACATGTAATGAGACTGGTGGTGATAAACTGGTAAAAAGACTGTGGCATAAATATGGAAATAAAATTACTTGTTGAAACTTTAAAATTATACAAAATAAAAAGTGCAGGAGGTTAGACCTGCCAGTAGGTGGTTGAGAATATTTAATTCATAATTATGCACAAAAAAAACTATCGTTCATGACTCGCACCATATTTATTGTGAGATTTAGAAACTATGTGACCTATCCAATAATAGCGTTATCCTTAAAGTGCGAGACCAGGTGCTAAATAATGCAGAAAAAATGTGGTGCAAATTTCTGCCACGAAGTAAGCTAACTAATAGGTGGTGTAAATGTAAACTCAAAAGTCTAAAACTTCCCCAGATTTATCAAAAAGCCTGGTCAACCAAGACCTTGTTGATAATTTTTCGGGCAACATTTTGAGGTACATACATTTTTTTTTTTTATTTTTTTTTAATGGTGGAATGCAAAAAAAGGAATTATTGTTTTAAAATTAGCAGAAGATTGCATTAGGGGTTCTGTTCTCTCAGCTCACAGTCTGAGAACATGTGGAAGTTGGGTTTTTTGGCTGTATAACCTTGGTATTGGTGCATTGCTGCTATTGTTGATGTGGTGCTCTGCTTATGGAGTGGTGTGGCCTGGAGTTATGGGGATTCAGCCTCACAACATGGATGCTCAGGAACACCAGGTCACCCTCCCTGCATATGCACTGTAGGAGAGTCGGTAGTTGGCGCACGGTACTGCGCCTTTAAGGGTAGGTACCTTCTGAGATTTTTACTGTGACATGGTAGTGGGCTACATACAATTTAATCAGAATGTTAAAATAAAAACCTCATGTTCAGTTTTGTAAATTTCTGGCTAGCGGTATTACATCAATGTGTGGTTTTTGGATGTGCAATCCATGTCTTATTTCTACAGTTATGGCATAAAAAAGAATTATGTATAGACTTTTAATTACAAAGTAGTTAATTAAGTAAAAATAGTAATTTGAAAAATGCTGTTTACAGAACAGAATACGCAGCCACTATGGGGCCCATGAGTCAGGAGGACCTGGTAGTAGTATTAGCATAGGTCTTCCCTCCCCCACCCATCATGGCATGTTCAACTGTATGAGCATCCTGGATGTTGATACAGTTGAAAGCAATGATGAAAGAGGGAGCAATCCACTCCGTCCTCCATCATTTTCTTACTGCATATGAGCTCTGACAGCTCAGTTCTGCGGGCATGATGACATCACTTCATTGCACCGTCTGTATCCTGCACAAAAAGAGCTTCAGAATGTGCACTGCCGAGACTGGAGCAGCGGGAAAATGGTGAGAGGTGAGTATTTATTTTATTCACTGAGTACATTAGGGTAACCACAACATTGTATGGAGGATTATGGGGTGTACATTATACTATATGGAGTACTATAGAGAGTGCATTATACTATATAGAGGACTATGGGGAGTGCAATATACCATATGGAGGACTATGGGGAGTGCATTATACTATATGGAGGACTATGGGGAGTGCATTATACTACACTGGGGAAAAAAACTATTTCGTCAGCCACCAATTGTGCAAGTTCTCCCACTTAAAAAGATGAGAGAGGCCTGTAATTGACATCATAGGTAGACCACAACTATGAGACAAAATGAGTAAACAAATCCACAAAATCACCGCGTCTGATTTGGCAAGATTTATTTTGCAAATTATGGTGGAAAATAAGTATTTGATCAATAACAAAAGTTCATCTCAATATTTTGTTATATATCCTTTGTTGTATAGCATCCTGGGATCCAGAACGAGGCAAGGGAAGTTAACCCGTGACATGACTAGGCCAGAGCTGGGTGTAACCAGCAGCAGGGAAAAGCCGGCCTGGATCATGATAGTAGATCTCCTCTAGAGCAGTGATGTTTTGGGCCTGTTGTTGGGCAACACGGACTTTCAACTCCCTCCAAAGGTTTTCAA